>NC_143021.1:179641272-179806629 GCF_055824585.1 Amblyomma mixtum | reverse complement strand
CGTCCGTCCGGTCAGCGAAGGGGAAAAAAAAAGGGGGGGCAACTGCCGCCCGCTCCTCTCCGTGTCTGTTGTGCGCGTTTCGCGAAGGCAGACGCCGGTGTTATGTTGTCTGGCGTGCCATTGAACCCCTTTCTCCCCTCCGTCGTCGTCCGGTCCTGTGTGCGCGATGAGCCGGCCACGACTCGTCCTCTTGCCACGCCCGGCCCCCGACCGACCGTCTGCTGCCGGAGAGCGGCGTTATACTTTTTTGCGCCCCCTTTGTTCTTCGCTGAGGCCGGCGGCGGCGGCGTCGCTCGGCTGGTTAAAGACCCGCCGCCGCGTTCTCCGCTCCCAAGGTCACCGGCGGCGAAAAGGGGGGGAGTGTAGCGAGAGAGCGCGCGCGGCTTTGGCGTTTTCTTTTTTCCCGCTTTGCGCCACACTCGTCTCTCCTCCGTCTGTTCCTGTGCCGGGAGAGAGAGGGCACGTCGGTTGGTTTTGCTTGCGGAAAGAGGGAAACGCTCTCTCGCGACGTGCGCGAGCTTCGCCGCTTCCTTCCTTCTCGGAAGCGCCTGACGTTGTCGGCGCTGGGCCGGTGTGGGGAAGAGCGGCGGGAGGGAAGCCAGGAAGAGGTGAGGGGGGGGGGGGGGACGCGTCTCTTCTGGCTTCTTCCTTCCCCGTCCGGTCTCTTCCGAGCCCGGGGCCGGAACCCTGGGCCCCAGACGCCGTCGGTGGCGCTCCCCGGGTCTGGCTGCCGGGCGCCGTTCGATCGATTGGCCGGCGACCGTGGCGCTTCTGGAGCGAGGTCCTTCACCTTTTTCGGGGCCACCGGACTTGGATGTCTGGTGTCGGGAAGAGGGGGGGGGGGGGGGGGGGGGGTTGTGGACCCCCGGCTTCGTTGGCGGTGGCGCATTGCCGTCTTTGGCCCTTTCTCCTCTCTTTATTATCCTGCCATAGTGATTTCTGTTACCTCTTTCTCTCTGAGACTGCGCTCAGGGGTCCTTGGCTTTTGGGGCCATTTGTCCGGGTCAAATTCTCCCCTGTCGGTGTTTTTTTTTTTTTTTCGTTTCGGGGAAGCTGCATGTTTTATAATGCTTAACTGCGCATAAACAAGGGAGAACAAGAACAGATGCGATGACGAGGGGGATCTTTGGCCGAGCCATTAATGTCATAAATGCATTTAGTAGTACAAGTTCGCGGAAATAGTGGCTTCAGACGCACAGCTGGGCTGCGTTTTTGAGGGAGGGTTAACGGCCCGCTGTTATTTTGCTTCGTTCCTGCATGTCGTTTATTTTCGGTCCTTGATGTAGACTGAGCGTTAATCTTGCTCGAGATGACTGATATGCAGTATGTATGGGGGGCCGTGTAACCGGGAGCCTAATACGCTGCTTCTGACGCCGACTTCTGTCGCTAACGGTAGCCGCTCGCCTCAACTAACCGCGACCAAGGAAGGAAGGTCGCTGCGTTAGCGATTTGTGACGCGTTTCGGGCTTTTACGCGAGTCGTTCGACGTGCAAGAGCTGTGCTTGATTCATTCGGCCGGCGTCGGAGCGTGTCCGCGCTTCCTGCGATCTGCTCTCCTTTTCTGCTTTCACTTTATTCCTTTCGATTCCTTTTCGTTCGCACCGTCGCTTTCGTTCCGGAACCGCTGGTGTGGCGACGCGGCGAGCATATATTCAAATCGCGCCGGCCTCGCGTTGGCGTCTCTTTTTCCACGTACTCGGGGAAGACGCCCAGAGCGAGCGAGCCAGCGTGTTTCTGCGGTGAATGCGAAATCTTCGTTTCCGGCTGCCCCCTCCTCCGCTCTTTCTTTTTGCGCTTCCGGCTCCCCCGCGGAGCTTGTTTCCGCGCTCGACGCGGGAGTCTTGCGGTGGAGACCCCAGTTCGGCGGTACGTCTGTGGCCGATTTCCACGGTGCGTGGGACTAAACCCTACGGAACGCCGTCCCCCTCGCTTCAGTGCTTGATTTGAAAGGGAACGTTAGGGCTGCCTAGTGGTCGCGTTACTTTACAATTTTCGTAGTTTGTATGTAGTTCCCCAGTTTGCTGTGCTCTGTCGTTAGATTTCTTCCCGTTAACCCGTTCCCGTTCGACAGAGAAGGCTCCTGGGGGTAGAACCAAGACGTCTCTGAAGATGCCCCCAAACCGCAGGAAAAACCATTAGTGTAAATAAAGTTTTCCCTTCCTTCCCGTTAACCATCTCTGTTGCTGTTCTCGCATTCGCCGCTATGTTAATATGTAAATGGACTTATTGCAGTGTACCTCTTCCCCTGTCCTTTCTACTCTCCCCTCACCTTTCATTTCGCTCCTACACACTGCCTACTATCCTGCCCCTGCTGCCCCAGCTCAGTTTCCAGCACCGATAGCAGGTGCCAGGCAAGCAGTAATCTTTGCATTCCATTTATTAAGTCATTAAAAACTTACTGCTACTACTACATTCTCCGCATCACTTTTCGCGCGCGCGTTTCTGTAGCCGGGTGCTTTGAATTAGGGTTTAACCTTTTAAATTCGTGTTCAAAGAGTACCCGAGAGGACAGTTGACGGAGGTGCTGCTCAGTGAAGAAGTCGTATCTCTGGGATTAAACTTGGATGGGATCGAGCTTGTGTAGGCGTATGGGTGTTTCCGCGAGTGGGTGACGTCACTGGGCGTCAACGCCCGGCCGGTCGGCCGCCGTGTGACCCACACCAAGCCCCTCTTGGCTTTCATTCGCTTCCTTGTTTCGTCGGCCGTCGCCTTTGATTCAGCTCCTCTGGAACGCGTCGGTGATTCACTGGCGCGCGAGAAAGAGACTGCGGAGGCGGCTCTTCGGGGCCTCCCGCGACGCTCGCTTATGGGTCAGAGGAGCGTGCCTGCCTACGCGCACCGTAGTGGCGGTACTACTACTACTACTACGGCGCTGAATTCGCGCCGCTGTCTCTCGTCGACCCCCGCCGAGCGCTCATTGTCTAGCGCTTTATCTTTTGTTCACTTTCTTGTCCTCAACACGCCCCCCCCCCCCCCCCCCCCCCCCCCCCCCCCCCCCCCACCCCCTTAACTGAACCGAAGCAGTTTCCTCCCGTATCGTCGTTGAGGGCGGCCGGCGCGAACCATTTCTTCTTCCGGCTTCCCTGGGCACTCTTGTCTACCCGAGGGTTTTCTTTTATTTTTCTCCCCCTTTTCTGGGGTGCGTAATCTCGGGTCTGCTGCTATCTTAACTTGAAGGAGCGCGGCTGGCCCTAGCTTCCGAGGTTGGCCTCTTTTTTTTTTTCCCTCTCCTATTTTTGTTTGTTCCTGGCTTTCTTGTCTTAAGCCACGCGCCCCCCGCAATTGTGCACACATGACGAGCTTGTCTCCGAGGCGTTCCGAGATGGGCCGCGTGCCCATCCTATCGGCGTCGACGCGGGGCCACGCTGATAGTACGGGCGGTAGGAGCGTAGAAGGCAGCTGGCTGGGAGAGGGAAGCCTGGGGCGCAAACGAACTTCGATGGCTGTTAACAGAACGCTTGTCAGAAGTGTGTGACGAAGGCCGTGAGAACACAGCAGCCCCCCCCCCCCCCCCCCCCCCAATCCCTTTCACAGCCATCTACTTTCCGGTCCTTCCGTCGTTGGGGGTGGGCCACGGAGAAAGCCTTCTATCTCCGTGGGGTGGGCGTTGGGTCGAAGTCGGGCTAAAGTTCAAAAAAATATTTATACGCACACAGAGGAACACATATGGGAATATCTGTACCGATAGCCGTAGGGCTAGCTGACGGTCCAATACAAGATAAACTTCGTCAGGCAGCCGTAACAAACAGGCTTTGCAAGTTCCGAACAGTGTATCGCCGATGTAGAGCTATGAAACATTAGGATTCATTTTCTTTTCATCGTTTTTTTTTCGCGGAGTTGTACACTGGCAGGTAGTAGTAGTGGTTTTTATTTTGCATTGAATATGGAAGGTGAAAATTTTTTTCTACCCCGGCATCTGCTATCGCTGCTGGAAGCAGGCAGTTGTACACTGTAGGAGTGAAATGAGAGGGGAGGGGATAGTAGAAAGGACAGGGGGAGAGGCACACTGACGATGAATCTATTTCCATATATACGTGATAGATATAAATATATAACAGGTCGCACGCACGTGAAGGTCTGGTAGAACGCAATCCTTCTCGAGGGGCAGAGCCAGTTTTGAGAAGGAAGGGCGTGACTCGTCCTCTACTCTCCTCCTCGACGTTTTTACTTTTCCTCGAAAAGCGGACTCGAGTCCACTTACGTCGCGTTCTCGTAAACGTGGCTCATGGACAGATACAACGCATGATCGAGTAAACCATGGTTAATCTTGATTCATTTCCCCCGCGATTTCAAGCTAGTAGGTGCAAGTTGAAAATTGGGCCTACTCGCGTGGTGTCATGCGAACACAGGCACAACTTCCTGATTTCAAATGATCGATGTACACGCGATACAGCTGCATGCGCATAATGACTGGGATTGATACTTTCTGCTGCTCTCTGTTTCTTTGTTTTTTCTAAGGTGCAAAAGAGTATATATATGCTGTTAGCATCCGGATTAAACATTTGTTGTCAGTTCAGCGCTGTGTTCGTCCCTTTCTCCCCTTTGGCCCTGTGCCGTAGCGCTGCTTCACTAGATAGACAGGCGACTGCTTTCGCTTGTCGCGACTGCCAGCGGTATAAGAGCGCCCATGGGATTTGGTTAAGAGAACTTACGGAATAGGGCTCCCGGCGTTTGTTTGGATACCGTGAACGCCCCTCCATCGCACCAGACGCGGGATTCGGACCCACGGTGGACGGATGGTGTGCGGGGTAGGTTTGCTCTTCCAGAACCTTGCTCTGGCTGTCTGTCTGGTCGGTCTCGATTCGGCCGCCCGGCTCGCCTCGAAAAGCTTCGCGGTGGTCACTTCCGGAGAGGGTGCGGCGAAAGGGGGTCTCTGGAATGCGGTTTCGTCGCCGCCCTCCCCCCCTTTTCCCCCCCACCTTTTTTTTTTTTTGCTGCTACCGGCGCCGCAGCATCTTCGGGTGCTTCGCTCGCCCTCCTCCTCCTCACGTCTCCCCCCTTTCTCGCGTATCTAATCACACCCCTTTCTTCGCGGGCGCTGTTTTGATTCATTCTCGGAACGGTCGCCCTGCCTAACCACCGCCACCGACCAGTGCCGCTTCACCGGCCGCCGCACTTGTAAGGAGCATCCCACCGCCCCGGCGCATGTTGTATTCCTTTCTTTTTTTTTTCCCCTGCCGCTTCTTTTTCGCTCAGTCTTGGGGATGATTCGTTTCCAATTGCGCCCGTGCGTGTTCCGTGTAGAGACTAACCTCGCCCTCCGTTTCGGCGATCGTTGTGGTGGCTGCTGTCGGATCCACCGTACTGCTACCAAGGGACGGTGGAGGTGACGAGAGAGCAAGTTGGGGAGGGGGTTGAGCGGGGACGGTAGCATAATGGATGGATTCGCAGGTAGCTGCACGGCCCGGGAGCTCCAATACGCGCGGCTTCGGAGATTCATCCCCCCCCCCCCCCCCCCTCCTCTTTGTATTTTTCCTATTTCTCGTTTCTTTATTGTCTGCCGGGTGCCCCCCCCCCCTCGGCTCTGGCGAATGGAGGAGTGGTGCGGATGAATGAATAAAATGGAGCACGCCTGTTCTTTGTCCGCCCCTCCACTCCCTTATAACCTGTCCCTCCGCACCGACCGTTTCGGGATTGCCGACGACGACCCCGCGTTCTCGCTGTTCAGATGCTACCTGTATTCGGTTGTTCCGATTCAGAGCGCGTCGCCGTTAGTGGGTGCGGGATCGGGTAATACGGCAGGCTAGGTGCGCAGGGTCGGCGAGCACTGTGGTAGAATGGCGGCCACCTGGTCTGGGAATGTTAGCCTATTCGGTACTTTCTTTTTTGTGTGTGCGTGTGTGTATGAGGGGGGGTTCTGCTTCTTTCATTCAGTACCCCTGCTTATGGTGTACGTCTTGTCTGAGCGGTTTGTTCTAAGGGAAATCGTGATTAGTTCGCCCGAGCATAAGACAGCGTGCAAGATTTGTTCGCGGCGTGTTGTCAGCCGTAATATCCTTCAGCCCCCCCCCCCCCCCCCCTCACCGCCGTGTCCGCGAGACCTACTTTTTTGTGGCAATGGCGCGTTCTTGTTCAATGCGGAACTAGATATCGCCACACTTTCTCTTCAGCCGAGTGGCCGTTTTCCCGCCTCAGTAGCTCAGAAAGGAAGAAAAATAAACAAAGAGACTGGGGGAGGGGAGGTGGCGTAGTTCTCTCATGGGGGTGGGGGGGGGGGGGGGGGGGGGGGGGGGGGGAGGCTATTTTCTGCCCGGTGTCGTGGGCGTGCCTCGGCCGTCCCACGCCAAGCAGCACCCACAGGGCCGCCGGGTCTATTGAACGGGTTATCTCCCTCTCTCCGGCTCGGTGCGTCTATTTTTGGCGGGAAAATTAAGTGGCGCTCGTTGGTCCGCCGTGCGCGCGCTTCTTCGCGCGCGTATTGCTGTGGTGACAACCGGCTTATGTGAGGACACAGCGAAAACCTAGGGCTGTCGTCTCTGGAAGTCTATTCACTGGCTTCCCGCGGCGGACAATAAAACAGCGGCGCAAGGGCGCTGCAGCCCGGAAATAAGCACACATGTTTAAATAACCCGCGTCGATTAACAGTGGATGTCACCGGCGAAGCGGGGTCATATGTAGCGACTGAGAGTAGAAAAATTTTTACGCTGTTGGAGCCTAGTCTCTCGAGCCGGCTCGAAACGGGTTTTTGCGCCTTGGCGGCGAGAATGGCGAGTGATTTCGCTTCCACGTGAAACCAGCTGTAGCGGCAAACTTCCCGCGCTTGCGAAATGTACCCTTGCCTTGTGTTATCCGACGCGTACACGGGCACTAAACGTGTTTTGATAAGTAAGACAACCCGTTAGCCAGGTGATCTAAAATATATTCTATATTTCGTTCGTTTCGAGTGACTGAGAGGCGCTGTAGCGGTCGATTTGTTTTTTTTCTTTCTCTCTGTGGTCGTTCACTGGGTTGGGTACGCGGAACGCGCGGTCGCCGGGTTGATTGCCTCCCTGTGTCGTCGATTCGCCGTAAGGAAGCTTACGCCACCCCGCGAGTAGTGGCATAAGTGACTCGCGTGCGATGAGTCATTCGAGAGGCGGCGCGGTCGCTTATTGGGGGCTGTCCCATTGGACGCTCTTCTCCTTCGCCGATTTTTTTTTTTTTTTTTGTCTGAGAACCTCATTCTCCTGTGGACGGCTGATACTGTTTTTTTTTCGGCGCCTCGTGCGCTTTCGCTCCCCGCGTATCTTTCTTTTTCGGGCGCAGTGCGCGTCACCGCGGACGCATTGTTCCGGCGTATTCATGCGAGTCGGGCCCGCATGTGCTAGTTAGTCAGGCTGCGTTTTGTTTTTGGCGGTGCATATCCTTGCCGGCAGTTCCAAAGCTTGTCTGCCTTTTTTCGACACAGGTTGGGGCGTTCTTGCCCGCTTATTCATCTTCTTATACAGTGCAGTCAGCCGTGCGCCGTTCCTTTTTTTTTTGCCTAGCAGGATGCTCCTGAAGAGCCCCTTCCCTCCCCTAAAAAGAAAATACTTTGTTCAAAAACCTTAGTCCACGTATGTATTTGGTCACGTGTCTCGGCTCCTAAGTCCCCACAATCCAGCCTATCTTCTAACTTTATACACGTCTCTGGAGGGCCGTGATGTTGCTGAGCACAACTGGCAGCAGCTTCCAGCGGAGCCCTGGACTAAGGGCAGCCGACCTTTGTACACGTAGATGGCCGAAGCCATCTCAAAGCCGCAGAAGGAAACCGAATTTTCACTGTCACTGCTTACGTGGTAGTCGTGTGGTGTGGGATAGGAAAGGCTTGCTTCCATACTTATGCGGTCAGCTTGCGTTCCGTGGAGCTTTTTTGTTTCCTTTCCTCTTCATTCGTGTCACGGGGGGCGCTCGGCTCTGCTGTTATTTATAGCTCTCCAACCACCTTGTTGCGCGAAAGCTTTCGTGGCGCGCGCGGCCGTCAAGGTCGCGCGGTTTATGCGCCTAGCTCACCTGTCCTCTCTCTTGTCTCAACTCTTTTTCCCCGTTTCCTCTGTGTGCGCCGCCTCTGTTTCACCTTTTTGCGAGTGGCCGGTAGTACAACCTTTACGTTCTTCACGCTTCGATGACGGAAAGATTTCCCGCCGGCGTCTTTCGCGTGTTGGCGTGTTTACGGTGCGCAGCTGTTCTCCGAAGTCGCGACGCGCTTGGTTTGCACAGATTGGCAGTACTTCATGGAGCACTTAATCTCTTAAGAGCGTGTTTAAAAGCTATTGGATTTTAGAGAGCGAAGGTCGGTGACGGACAAAAGCACAGGGCTTAGTCTGTTGTCTGTTTGGCCGTCGTATTAGTGCTTTAAAAAAATGCAGTATGAACTGACTAGTGTCCGTTCTCAACGTTCGGTTTTCGTTGACTGTGAATGCGACTGTAGTCTGATTTAGATTTGATACAACGGCGGCTAGAGCTTAACGTCAAGTGCGAGATACGACTGCTTATTCATACATTCGCAAATTGCCTTGACTGTTAATCTCTCCTCGCAGGTTAAGCGCATTTCTGTGCAGTGTACGTTCCGTCTGGTTTCGGGACCCAGCGAAGTGCGCTCCTTGAGGGGGGTCGATATCGCTGGGAATGGGCGTTTCTGGCGTCCTACTCGGATGTCGTACGGTTGGTTGCAGTCGCCGACCGAGCTTCCCCCCGCGCGATTGGCAAATCCGGCGGCCGATTGCGTGTGCGTTGCGCCGTAACTCGAGGCAGCGCAGCAGCTGAGATACGAAGCGAAGGCTGCTGGCGCGTAGCTCCGTCCGGGACACGCGGGCGCTCGCTCGCGGGGAGCTAGCGCCATCTGGCCGCTACGGCTGGAAACGCGGTGTCGTCTCCTCTTTCGTGCTAGGAAAGTCTGCGAAGGGTGGTGTTGGGGGTCGGGGGTGAGGGGGGGGGATCCGCTGTGCTGCTCCCACACTGTAGGTTTTGAGACCTTTGGGCGCGAAAACATCGCTGGCTTGCAGGGGATGAAGAAAATGAGGGGAAGAAAGTCGGAAGGGGGGCCGAGACATGTTTTTTCACGCTCCGAACCGCCCATGCGTTGCCATGCAATATCGCGGGCAGCAAGTGCTCGACTTTTGTTCCGTTTCCCTTCCCCTCCACCAGCCACCGGCTTTCTACGTTGGAATTGGAGAACGAAAGGTACTTCGCTTTCGTTACAGCGCGTGTAGAGGGAGAGGCTGGGATCCTTTGCTGTCGGAGGGTGAGAGCGAAGTTCGCGCGGTAACGCAGTGAAAAAAACTGGTGCATTTTCGTCGTCGTCCTTTTTCGCTGGGGCCTCCGAACGATTAGGTTGCACGGAGAGATCGTCTTTTCCTCGGGCGGAGAGTCGGAGGTCTCGCGTAGCCGCCCTTCCCTCGTCTGGAAGTCTTGCCGCCGCCGCCTGGTTCCCCGGCCGGATCGCATGCCTTCACGCGCGCTCCATAACCGAATAAACCGCGCCGGCCTCGTGGCGGTCTCTTTTTTTTTTCATCTTTCTTTTTCGGCGCAATCGCCCCCTCCTCCCCACCTCGATAGCGAACTTGAACGAGATGGGGGACCGCGCAACAGGGCCTCACTTTCTATGCCGTCTGCTTAGAGCCAGGGGGGTGGAGTTGTCTCGACTTGCATGGACGTGCATGCCCGGGCTTGCCCGCTGCGTTTTCGGTTTTCGTCTGGCCCGTCTTCGCTTCGCTCTTGGTGGGCTTCTCGGCAGGTGGCGGTGGTGTCCTTGTTGTGTATGTCTATATCCTTATTTGATCGCGAAGGTAGGTAGACCTGTCTGAACGGTCCCATTTCGCCGTGTTGCTAGGGCGACAACGGTTCCGTAGAGGATGGGTGTCGAGTGTGGAAAGGCTTGACTGTGTGCTTCGTAATGCGTGCGACAGGCTGTGGAATGCAACTGAGCTGGGTTTGTGAGCGTGGTAATAACTCTTTTTTTCAACTTCGTTCCTTGTACCACGTTTGCGGTAATCGAACGGCTTCCCATCTAAGGCTGTTCTCGGTGCTAATGACCAGTCTGTGCTGGGGAAGCGGCGTATGCCTTCGCTTATTTTGAAGACGCAGTTGCTGGTGGGCGAAAGCTTCGAAACAAGACAATCGCCCAGGCTTTAAATGGCCGTCTGAACAAACATCGTCTCGCTGTACAGCACCTGCATGCTGCATGTTGGCTTGCATGCTAACGCGCGGTGCAGGGCGCGGCAAAATCGCGAATGTCCGATTCGCCAGCCGTACTGAGCGCAATGAGCGCAGTTTCTCGCACGTTCTTTTTTTTTTTTTTGCCTTCGTTCCTTTTTCCGAAGTCGTTGGCCGATTACCGTGCGGTGATGATGCCTCGGGGAAACCAGATCCTCTGCTCAGTAATCGCCTGGCCTGCGCTCTTTTTGGTTGCGTTCTTCGCGTTCGACCATCCGAGATACGCGCCGTTCCGTGCTCGCCGCTTCTTCCCGCCTTTGGAAGAGACTCGCGTGCCGCGGCCGGACTTCTATTCAGCCTCCGCGGTTTGTATTTCTCTCCGGCAGGCGTCAAGACGCCTCTCCTATCCCGCTTCCTCCTCGAGCAGCAGTGTTTCCTCTCCCTTCCCGACTCTCATTATTCATGCGTGTGGCTCAATTACTCTTCTCTCTGCGACCCGCGCCTCGGTCTCGCCTTTTTCTTTTTAGTTGCTTGTTTTTTTCGTCGACCATTCGCCGCTGCAGCCGCGGCGGCCATTTGACCGATTAGAAGTGGCCGCTTCTTGTTCGGCTCTGCCGCTCCCCGGAATCCAGTGTCTCTCCGCTGGCTCCTCTTCCTGCTGTACCGCTCGTTTGCTTTTTTTGTTTTTTTTTTTTATTCGCGTTTGCCTCATTCCATCCCCATCGTCGCCTCGTGTCCGCGCCCTGTTCTATATCTTGCTCTTTTATTTTTCTCTTCGTCGCCGACTTGCCCTGCCTCTTGGACCTGCTTGCCTACTCGGGTTAGTCGCCCGGCTAGTTCTTCGTTGCCATCGCTGTTGTGAAGCAGGACTGCAGCTGGTTTCGTCTGAATGGAGCTTCTTTACTTCTTCGCTACGCTGTTTTGGGGTTATTTATATTCTAGCCACTGAAGCCGGCTCCTATGGCGACGCCGCGAAGTGCATATTTTTTTTTTGTGTGTATGTGGTGGTTGGGGAGCGGGAAAGAGCGCGCGTTTGTAAAAAGCGCGCCAGTGTGGACGTCGGCGGAGCCTCGACTTTTCTGGCGCGCGGAGAGAGGCTGATGAGGTTTTTTTACCTTAACCCTTCGTCGTACTTCATCGACGTCAAACGGTCCAAGGGGATCGGTCATGGGGGAGAATCGGTCGACGCCGTTGCCTGGAGAAGCTCCTAGCAGGGGCATGTGCCCTTAGGTTCTTGAGCTATGTCTGACTGTAGTCTTGCCCGCCTGTCGCCACAGAACAGAAGCTTCGAAGCCGAATCCTTTGGCTGTATGTAACCCGAAAACGTCGCTAATTAGCCTAACGCCAGAACGGGTCCCAAGTCCGTTCGGTAGTCACTGGGCTTTCGCACCGCTGCACCAATTACCAGCGCACCCCCGCCCACACTTTCTCGCGCAGTGGTCGTCGAACGGCGCCGACTCCCCCGCCGTCTTCTCCCCTCGTCGGGGCGTCTTGTGTTCCCCGTAGCGTCGGCGCGCGTTCCTTTCCGTAGTGGGCGACTGCCGCCTTCGTCGCTTTCTTCTTCGTTTGTGCCTTCTCTTTTTGCGCCTCGTTATTCTTTTTGTTGTTTGTCGCCCCACCTCCGCGACGCTGCCGCTCTATTTTCGATCCGAGCGTCTCAAGGCCTCTTCCTCTTCTTCTTCCCTCTGCGAAAGCGCGTCGCCCCGCTTCGTCTGCTGCCTTTCTCTCCCCCTCCTCCTCTTTCTGTACTGCTGCTTCTTCTTCCTGGGCGTCCTCCTCTGTCCTGGTGAACGACACCGCGTGCCCTCGTACGGGCGAACGCGCCGCTGATGCCTGCGCCTTTTGCCGTCACCATTGCGTCCGTCGGCGCAGTTTTTTTTCTTTGTGTCTACTTATCCTGTCGTGCTTGAACAAGCTGTTTTCTCCTAATCATGAGGGGAAAAGAGTGGCTTTAACGGAGGGGAGGTAGAAAGGGAGTGGAGGGGTGAAAGTGCGAAGCAGTCGAATTGCAAGTTTCAAAGGGAAGTGCGAAATTGAGGGGACAATTTTAACGGGGATGGGGGATCATGGACTAGGTGGCGCGGGCTGCCGCCCGGTACAAAGGGTAAAGTCGTTGTCATCCATCCATTTTGTTGCCTTGGGGAGAGAATTGAAACGTACAGGAGTGGCGTTTCCATGAACCGGACAGTGTTGGATTGAGTTAAGTTGTCGAGTAGAAAACCGGTTACTGGGTTCATGTAAAAACCGCGGAGTCGCTGCATGGGTTGGGTTGACTCGCAGCCTCCGCAAAATTTCACTTGATCGTCTTGGCGAATTGGGGGAAACTTTCTCTGCAGGGGAGGACATCCGTTTTATTACCCGTGCGGTCTCGCCTCGCAGGGAGCCCGCCACTAGAGTTGAGTCGCTCGTATCAAGTTCATGTAAAACAGTCGTCGAGTTGGGCTGACCTACCGACTCGACCCGTCGCTATCGGGTTCATGGAAACGAGGCTAGGATGCCTGTGTCTAAACAAAGGCTTATTCTGGAAGTCAAACACCAGCAGACGCGAGCGCATCCTTTCGGTTAAGTCTGCTTCTGTCCCATTCCGGCGTCACAGGATGCACGGCCGACGTCTTGCTTCTCCCTTGTGTTTTTTTTAGCGCCGCCTACAGGGTTTTTCTGTTCTGTCCTCGACCGGCGCATGCCTTTGAAGATGATGTGGATGGAAAGAAGTTGGTGGAGGCCGCGTGTCGCGCGACAGGCCGGCTGGGGAGGGGAGGGGTGGAAGTCCTTGCGTTCCTGCCAAGACTGCGCGCGCGATTTTCGGCGCGAAGGTCGTTCAACCCGAGTTGGGATCCTGAGGGGTTTGGGCCTCCCCCCCTTTTCTCTCCCTCTCAGAACCTTCGCACGTTTCCACTTCCGACTGCTGTGGCTTGTTTTCTTTTTTGTGTCGTCTGTGATGCATCTCCTCTCTCTCGCTCCAGTCTGTCCTTCTCAGGTGCTTCGGGTGCCGCGACACTGTCGTGCCCCCCCCCCCCCCCCCCTTTCGGTGCTTCACTGGGTTTTCGATAATCTTTGTTTTTGTAATGCACAGAGAACGTCTTGTAGACATTTTTTGGACAGCGTTCCTGGCTACTCGAGCTCGCGTTTTCATTGGACCGTTTCTAAGAATCGAGGCAAATCACCCCTTCCCATTTAGCGGGTCGGCCTGGTTATGGTTACCATTGACGGAAGTGGGAAAGGTCGACGACTATCACTAGGCTGCGGTATCGCTGGCCTACTCCGGAATGTGGCCGGTGATTGCAGTTATGCATTGCTTGAGATGAGGAGGTGCATCCATGCCTTCCACATAATCGCGTTGTCGCGGCGTATCCCTGACCCGCTGCTTTGTCTTTTTCTTCTGCGCAGACGAGGACGACGACGATGAGGATGATGATGATGATGACGAGGCCGACGAGGAGCCCCAACAGATGGTTGCCGAGGAGCAGCGGCAGCCCGACGAAGACGATGACGAGGAAGACGACGACGATGATGACGACGACGACGAGGAGGAGATCGACGTCGTCACCGTGTCCGGCGAGCGCCACCACGGGGGCAGACACAGCGGCGCTGCACCCGCCGTCGTTGCCCTGCCGGCCAACGGGTCCGTGAACGCCATCCGCTGCGCCGGCCGACCGCCGAGGGTCGTCGGCGGCCTGAGCAGTGCGCCTGCGTCGCCGGCCGTCGTGTCCCGGACGACGTCCAGCGGCCGCGTCGTGACGCCGTCGCACAAGGCACTCACCAACGGCCAGACGCAGCGCCGGAGGCGGCGGCGCGGCGCAGAGCTGGCGGCCACCGCTCCCAGCGTGGTCGCCGGCGGCAAGCGCAAGCGCACCCGGCACCACCACCACCATCACCACCACCACGGGTCGGCGCCGTCCTCTCCGCAGAGCAAGCGCTCGCGGCGAGACGAGGACTTCTCGTCGTCCTCCTTGTCGAGCTCGTCGTCGCACTCGGGCCGGCGCGGCGGCCACCACCACTCGCTGTCCCAGCTGCCGCCGAGCGCCAAGCGCAACGAGCACAACACGATGGAGCGCAAGCGTCGCGACGACCTGCGCGTCGCCTTCCAGGAGCTGCGCGAAAAGGTGCCGACGCTGGCCGACAACAAGAAGGCGGCCAAGGTGACCATCTTGAACGAGGCGGCGGCATACGCGATCCAGCTGGCCATCGAATTGAACCGCAACGACAGGGAAAGAAGGCACGAGGAACAGCGCCAGCAAGCACTCAAGCGACGGCTGGCGGCGCTTCAGCAGCAGCACAAGGCGCGGCACCCCTACAGGCGCTGAGTGGAGTCATGGTCATCCAGTCTTCGGCCCCCCGCCCTTACACCCCCTCTCGCCCCAGCCGGAGCTTGCAAACCGCCCAAGCCCACCTCTCTATCGTGGACATTCAGCTTAGGCATGTTCCGCTCGCTGCTTCTAGCGCTTGAGGTTGTTGCCTTCAATTCGCCATTGCCGCCGCACGCTAAACTATGGACGTGTTGGGTGTTGGCCTGTACCTCAGAAGTCTGACTGCTATGCACATCTCGATGTTATGCGAGTGTAAGCATCGGGGCAGCTGCCTCATGCTGTGTGTGGGGTCGTAGGCTGGAGTGTATTTTATTGAGCCTTTCGTTCTTAAGCATTTGTAACGAATGGGAAGAATTTGAAGGGTTTGCAGACAGGAGTGCGAGTGGATGCGGGGGTCGATTTGAGCTCTTTTAAGTAGCGAACCTGCATTTTTTGTTCCCTCTATTTCTGATGGCTCTCAGCTGTGCGTTGTCTGTGATCATAGTAATTCTTGGTTTTGTATTTGCAGTTGAGATGCAGCTGGGTTTCGGGGCATAATGGGCACATTCTGCTCCTGAAGGTTGGAAGAGACTTTCTAGAGGCGACCATTCGCTTGATTGCTGTGGGGTGTGTGTGTGTGCACTTGTGCAGTATGTGGGCTGTGTAGCTGACGCCAGGCATAGAGGGAACTTGGACTGAGGTAAAAAAAAAATGCAGGTTCGCTGCTTCTTTGTTGGAACAGCTAGTCTTCGTGTGTTGCAAGTGTCTTGATGTTTGTACTTGTATTTAGTATGTTTGCCGTGCTGTAGTTTATTTTAAGTTCACCTCCCTGCAGTTCCATGCACATCCAGCTGTCTTGACTTCTTGCCAGAACAGCTGCGAGTGTTAGGTTTGTACAGCTGATGCTAAATGTAGAAAATATAAGCCCGCATTAATTTGTTTTAGATATATTAAGAATGTTCATCTATAAATACATATATATATATCTGCGTACATCTTAACTGTTCGTCTTGTGTGCGACATCATGTACTAAGATTGTCTCATCCTTGTCTTGTCCGTCATATATTGATTTTAGTGGTAAGTGCTTTAGTACGCTTGTACAGAACATTGCATTTCAGAACATACGGTTTAAATGCAGTTTGTACGATTGCTTCATAGGACTTTATGCACAAATGAAGACTCGTTTCAACATTCTTCTTCGCCATCCTCTTTCCTCGCATCTCACTGTCCTCTCCATTTTGCCATTTCCTTGATCCATTGAAAATGGTGCTATTTCATGTATTCGAGGCCTTGGCCGCCCCTCTTACTTGCCCTCTAAAATGCTTGCATGAAACATTTTTAACCATTCATGCAGTAGGGACTGGAGCAGTGGATAAGTATGAAGGCACCGAATTTTGCTTTCTCAAGATGTGGCGATGATCGCCTGTAGAGGTGCCTGCTGGCACTTTTCTCTGACCTCTGTAGTGCTCCTTTTCTGCATTCTGTGCTTGTTTCATGCACGTTAGCTCAGTGTTGTGCTTTAACATGCACAAGTTACCATGGCTCAAATAAGCCTTTGCATGCAGGTTTGGTTGGCAGAACATCGTGTGCCACATCGCTAGGTACACATTTGCGGCAAATTAATCATGTGCTGCCTTGTTTGCTTTTTTTTTTTTCATATGTGCACATAATTTGCAAACTTGGGCCAGCTTCATTTGCATTGCCCTTTCTTGCACCCTTGCGAAGCCTTGAGGCTGACTTGAGAGCCACGATTGCGAGAAATTGTGGAGGTAATTTCTGAGGTGTTTTGCATTACTTTTCAATCGTATTTTCTATTCTCATTTTCATTCATTTGTGTAGGTGTTATCTCGCCTGCATGGCTTTTTGTTCACTCTTTCTTGCTTCTTTTACTCGCCAAGTTGTAATAGAGTTCTTGGGCATTATTACTTGTTGCATTGCTGGGTTCGCTTTCACTTTCCGTGCTTCAGGTTCACTATTGCATTCCCAAGCCGCACGGCTAATTGGCCCGATATTGGAAATGGCAAGGGTTGCTCCTACAAAGGGCCAGAGTAACACCATCCATTTGCAATATCGGGCCAACTTCCTGTGCTGCTTGGGTTTTCATTGGCACATTTGCAACAATGTTGCTGCATCGTTCCATCAGCATGTAAGAGTCGGCCTTGCTGCTAGTGCCCTTTCATTGTGGACCTGGTGGCTTGGTCTTGGGTTCAACTCCCTGTCTTGGCATCGCAATCACGCTGCAGCAGGGCACCCACGGTACTCGACCATTCGGGGCCAGGATACCCGCTGCACATGTCGGCTGGAAAACCTGCTGGCAGGGAGTTTGTACCCAGCTACTGTGCTCTTGAACAGCAAACAGTGGGAACCAAGTCTAGGGAAAGGGCAGCTTTCTGTGGAGTAGGCAGCGCACCGAAAGTGCTTGTCTGCATTTCCCGACCACCTTCAGCATTTTATGTTGCTCTGAACCTAGACTTGGGACAAGCATATTATTTTTATTCTCCATTTCTTACTGCGCCTCTTCCTTTTGCCCTTTGTTTTTCTTGAGCAAATGAGCTTATTCTTTCTCACTCAGGTGTTTTTGACTTGTGCCTGTGTAGAGAATGGCTCTGTGTTGTATTTTCGCGGGTTTTGCTCTGTTCATAAGGATGTTTCAATTTGTGCCTTAGCCTAGCCCCTTGCCGTTGCCGCATTAGTTGCCTGAAATGACTTCTCCCCTTACACCTTCTTAGAAGAGGAGCTGATGCTTTTCATCAGAGGCTCAGTTCACCAAACTGAGTCTGTTTTGCGAATTAAAATGGGGATTCATTAGATGTCAAGTCTCTTAAAATTTCTGCTCTGCTGAATAGGTTTTCCGTTACATTTTTTTTTTCACCTTTCATCATGCTGGTTTTACTACCTGATGAACCTTTTTGGTTTTGTTGCTGCTTGGGTACTTGGCAGGTATTTTTATTGTATGTGCTTATTTTGTTCAGTACCCTGTAAAGTTCCTACAGACGGTATAGCTAGTGATTAATTGTATTCTTTATAGCAAGCGGTTTTTTTGAGTACATGCCAAGTTGTCTTAGAGAATCTAGCTTTTGCTTAGTATTTGTCTACACCTGAAGTGATGCAGAGTTTCTTGCATACCCCCCTAATATTACTGCAACCAGTTGTTTCACTTAGCCTTGCCAAGGTGTTTACCATAGGATTTCCAACTTGCCATGTTTTGTAACTGGAGACATTTTTGGCAACATTGCGTTTATGTTAATCATACGATATTGTGATACCGCGGAGTCGCTGAAGGATTCCTTTGTCATACATCATATCATTGTGTATGTTTTTGTGCTATCATTTTGTGTTCCTTGTGATCACTTCGTTACTGCTGTAAGGTATGCAAAATGATTGTGCACCATTGCGAGCTGTCTATGTTTGTGGCTTTGCCAAGAGTGTTGCACCTACTGTTGCAAAGGTTTTGGATCTGGGATTGTTGAGGCTACCTGTTGGTTTCCCTGTGGATCGTCTATGGAAGAAATGGGATAGCAACCCTTGAGGCCTCGCCAAAGCATAGCATTCACTTTTTCTGCTGCAGCCCCTCTCACTGTATTAGCATGAAGACTTAAGCGCCCTGAAAGTGCGTAGTGGTGTGATTGTGCTACGTTGGCCATTGATCATGTTTTGTGTGCAAGCTATATTTACTTTTACGGAAGCATAAGACCATACTTCAGCTTTGTGCATGAGACAAGTTGTCCATGCAGTTTTAGTTTCATTAAGCAGATGAGTTCATGATTGCAAAGATGCCTTTTCTTGCACACTGGTTCCCCAACGAGGATAGAAAATGCAAATTTTCACTTTTTTGTTTACACTGTGCTGTTTCAATCGTGCATTTTAAGAAGTATGTGCTGGCTGTTATCACCGTTCTGATTTTAAAATCGTGCTCATCTAGGTTATTTTATTTTTGGCCATCTTGTACTTGTTCAACTCTTAGCTATATGGAGAGCCCGGAATTTTTCTGTTCACAACCACCATCGCAGGGATTATAGATGCTCTAATCTACTATCTTTCTCATTGCCTGTAATCCTAAACTGCCGTGCCTTATAGTCGAAGTCGAAAAAAAAAAACGTCGCGTTTCATCCAGCATTACAAATATGCATTTTATATGACATTGCGATATTCTGTATGCATACATATATGTCAGATGCTGAAAAAAAAATAAACTGGCTCTTATTCCATTTTGTAATTTACTGTTCCACCTCAGCCATCGTCACAGCAGGATGTTAGCTTTAATATTGATACATTGTGACAGAAGTGAAAGTGTGGACATTGATGTTGGCAGTGCTGTCTGTAAGGTTTTTTTATTTCAAACTGGAGACGTGGAGGCGTTGGAGTCTTTGTGCTTTTGTGTTTAGCATTGAGAGGGCGTCTTTGCACAAGTTTGATAAGTTATGAGTGCCAAGGAAGGATTTGAATAGGATTATGATGGAAAAATTAAAACTTGTTTTTGCTCATCACTGCGTTGGCTGTCATTTTGTGCGTGGTATGTCTGGCCTGCCAGTGGTGTGGGGCTTGGACTCGCGCTTTCTTTTTGCTGTGTTGCCTATCGGGGATATATGTTCTGTAGGTGTACATATAGGTCACCTTGGACGACTGACTTCGCTTGTGCCAAGGCTAGATAGAGTTATTGGATAAGAACTGCATCAAAGCAGCAGGGAGTAATGCATGCATACAAACAGTGTGTGCATTAATAGAAAATGTCATGATTTGTTCTTGAGAACATGTAGCTGTTGCTTGGCTCCTTACTGTCAAGGGTACTTTGGAAGCTGTACTGTTAAGCTGTTGGAATCAAGCAGTAAGTAAACCATAGCTGTGAGTCTTTTCAAGTGTTGCACTGCTGAACACTGGCACAATTCAGATGCAGTGATGATGTACTGGCTGTGGTGCCCTGGGTTGGTTCAGACAGGTGGTTGGGTAGTTTTTTTCGGTCACCCATGATACTGCTACATCAAATACAGACACATCATAAGGTGGTAAGATGGGGGGAATGTTTGGTTTGATTTGGTTTATGGGGTTTAACGTCCCAAAGCGACTAAGGCTATGAGAGACGCCGTAGTGGAGGGCTCCGGAAATTTCGACCACCAGAATTTCTCCTCCAAAGAAATTCCAGCGTCAGCAGCCGAGCACCGTAGCCACTGAGCCACCGCGGCGGCCGACACAAAATATATGCCATACACAAAAGCATCTTACTTTCTAACCAACAGACCGCTAACATCAATATATCTGCAAACCATTTGAAATTAGCGCACTGTGACGTCACGACCATTTCGACCAATTGAAAAGCGTGACATTTCTGTCGACAACTGCTTACAACGATGAGGCATTAAAAGCTTTCGCCTTAATTTGTAATGCCGGCTGCCCGAGCGGCATAGCGACAACCACCGCCTTTTCCCGGCCCCTGCAAAAGGTACTCTACTCTGTCCTGCAATAATAAAACATTACGATCCTAACACGGATGGGCGATGCCCACACTGTGGGGAGACCTGTGATATCTTCCACATGGTGTGGGCATGTATTCAAAATCCCCCCCCTTCCCCTACCCCTTCCAGAGAGGCATGGGCTCTGGTGAAACGGGCGAGAGACGGGGCCTTCGTCATGCGGTGTCCCGGACTAGGGACGCCGACCATGTAGCACGGCCCCGCTACTCCATGCTCCCAAACTATGGCTCACTGTGGCTCACAAAATAAGTGTTCACCACCACTACTGGAAACCCTCCTAGATGACGTTCTAGTAGAATCCTGTAGCCGCAGTCCGAGAGATATGAACGGATCTGAACGGGTTCGGCGGAAGCCTTTACAAGACGTGTTAGCAAATATGTCCGCGTTTCAGGTTGGTCGAAATGATCGTGACGTCACTGCGCACGAATTTTGACGGGTGTCCACCGAAATATGTGAGACAGTTACTGCGCAATTTCCTTTCCTCAAATACAATTTTCAACTGGTGTCCACCGAGATATGCGACACAGTTACTGCGTAATTTTCTTTCCTCAAATACAATTTTCATTTTCTTCATTAGGGCCCCTCTTTCTTCTTTCACTCCACTTCCTCCCTTCCTGTACGGTGCTGTTCGGGTGTCCACCGAGATGACAGAGAATCGCGTTCCACTCCTAAAGGCAAAGATTAAGCACCATGCAGCGCTCAGGCTTTCGCCTTTCACCACTTCAGCCGCTAAAGTTCCTCGTAATTTTTTGTAGCGTGAGCTCACTGGCCGAGGTTGAGCCTCGAGCCTTTCCTTAAAATGATCTGAGTGTTGTAAAACGTTGACAATGCCAACGCCAATGAACACAATGAACGCCGACGGCCTATGGCTGCAGCGCCGCGTTTCTGGCACAATCTTGTCAATCTTGCAGGGTGGCATGCATGCAGCGCACACAACGCATGCAGCGCACACCTGTCACTACCGCCACCTAGCTTAAAGCATGGCTGAGGTGTCCACTGTTCAAAAAGGGCAGTTACGCGCCTTCCTTCTGGTTCAGGTGTCCACCGTGATGTGGGCACCTTGCCCTCACGCCAGGCTATGTATATCCTGGCATAGACGTCTTTGCAACCCGGCCAATCAGAGGCGCCACTTCCGGTCGAAGGTCGGCCGAAGCGAAAGCTACATTAGTCACGAACTTGTGGCGGTGCCCCGACGAGGCACCGAGACCGACCTTGAGCCGTTACGCCGCGCGCTCGCCGCGCCATCTGGCATGACGTCACATCGCGCGCCTCACCGCGGAGCCGCCGCCGCCGTTTGGTGTGACGTCACACCGCTTGCCTCGTCGTTGCGCTCGCCTCCGCTTTCGCTACGTACAGTCTTTGTCAAAAGTAATCAGGCTGCATGTTTTTCTTCTAGCTTGTATAATGGAGCCCTTGTGGCTTTCCTAAAGATCAAAACGTGTTGGAAGGTAAGAAGATCCCCAGTCCTTACCTTCAACGACCATTTCAGCTTCAGGGATGCTGTAAGGGCTCCACTGTACGAGCTAGAAGCAAACCAGGTAGCCTGGTTACTTTTGACAAAGACTGTACATCCTGGCATAGCCGAGGTAAACCATTGCCAATTTTTTTCCACCAAACGGCGCATCGTTATGTCGATTATCGCGTTTGTTGACTAACTACGCAGTAAGCATGGCCGCAGACAACCCTTCTGATTGACTCTACCGTGGTTGTTGTGACGTCTGCGTTCGTGAATTGTTTCCTGTGGGTTTTAAGCGATAACGAATCGGGGTACGCAGTGCCACGGCCGGTTAATAGACAAAGCAGCCGTGGCTGTGACAGCTGCAGTCTGACGCGTCAACAGTTTGAACGTAACGGCGGTAACGGCGCATACACATTGCGCGGGAATGGCCAAGACACAGGCGGTGACTTGGCAGACGTTCAAAAGTGTTTTTAAAGTAGGAATAAATATGAAAAAAAAAGAAATCAAGGAATGCAGATCAAGTTGCAACCGGGAGACGTGACTGAAAATGGGAACGGGGCTATACAAGCGCTATTTAGGATGTTTTGATTGCAGTTGAATTTTGAACGTGAGTAGCCAGAATATGGAATTCACAAAGATTTTAGCTTGGAAACCGCTTCATGTCTAAAAGGAAACTTTGAATGGCGGACAGCACATTCCTTTTGCTACACCCAGAGACAGAACAACTGCAGCAGGCAAACTTAGACCGACCTGGCGTAATGGGTGTTCTAGCAGGAGCCTCCGTAAAGAGAAGCGGCGGCAGGTCAACAAGAAGGGATCCATCGTTTCGGATTCGGCGCAGATCAGACACATTTAAGAGTGCCGACGTTTAAGGGGTCAAGGAGAGATTGCACAAAACAAATCTGTGGAGTATGGAAACGAGACCAGTTTTCATTGATAAACGTCTTAGACTGACGAAGAAAGGTCCAATTTGAGGCATGAAGGGAAGAATCGCATATTTAGACGCGTTTGGACAGCTAAGAACCGAAATATTGAGGGCAGTGATGTAATCCGCGCCTCTAGGTACAAAACCGAATTAGCCACAAATTTTGGAAGGCCCGGACAGAGGCGCAATGCCTCCCGCTTCGAGAGAAGAAGGAGGTGAAGTTCATACGCAGGTGCTCCAGAGAAGTGGGCTCAGCCGAATTTAATACTGGATGGATATTAATTCTATAAATCATCAGGAACGAGTGCCTTCTCAAGCGGGAAGGGATAAAACGGATAGAGGCAAGGATAAAGGTTTCACTGGAATGGCAAACATTTTCCACATTTTAAATACAATAAAATTTAATGCTCTTTGTTTCTTTTTGCACTTCCAATTTTTCTGCAATACGGGAAATTTCCCACGATTAGGCATCAGTGGCATTGCCGAGTTTGTATCGTGGTTTGGACCGTTTGGAACGTTGGTTTGGACCACGATGATGATGATGATGTAGCCTTCCCTTTGTAACGGGTGGGCGCCTACCAAAGGTGCCCTGGCTGGATAAACACACACATAAAAACACCACTATCAAGCAAGCATTTGCCCTTTTGCTCTACGCGAGGTTTCTGTCCTCGCTGAGCTCGCCTTAGGACACCTGCGTTACCGTTTGACAGATGTACCGCCCCATCGGTGGATCGGTGGCGCCATCTTGAGGAAGCTCGGGAATTCCTGCCAGCACAGGCCCTTGACTCAGAGGGCTGAGAGAGATTGACTCTGAGGGCTGTCGGAGTAGACACCACAGAATGCTATATCCGGTCGCTACGATCGAAGTTCTACCGCTTGTGGAAGCGCAGTTTGGCGACGAATTAATTTTCTGACTGGCAGAGTAAATGGAACGCATTAACGCGACTTCACAGTGGCGGGGTGGACAAAACTTCGCACGTGGGTAAATTTGTGAGTGGGCGTTGGTATTGCTCATCGAGGAGTTGCGATTTCAACATTTCGTTATTTATTGATGTGCCCTGTTTGACCTGTTGTTAATGGCCGTTCCCCTTCCCTCGTGTAGGGTGCATACTGGGCGTCGCTTACTTAACCTCCCTGCCTTTCCGTTCATCTTTCGCTTTCTCTCTCTCTGTTGGTTGGCGGACATGTTGGTTGCTATCTGCCGCGGCGGGGTCCGTTACCGTGCCTCGCACGGAGCATAAAAATTAGGGACCTTTAGATACCGTGTACCGTGTTAGCGTTACCGGTACCGGAGTACCGGGAGCCGGCCCACCGGCGGTGAGCGCGCGCTGATTGGTGCCGACGCTGCGGGCGCGATCACAGCGGCCTAAAGCCCCTGAAAAAACTAAAGTAGCGACAAGACGCCCTCCCTCTTCTCTCCTCCTCCCCTGCGCGCCGGGCGAACGGCTTTTGTTTTCTTTGTGATTTCATGTGACTGCGGTGGCGACCTCTAGCCCGCTCCGAAGGAACTAACGCCCCTTTTCAATTGGTTGCGCCCGGATTCCTGTACTTGCCGAGTTCTTCTCTATGTCTCCGCATTAACCGTGCGTTCCGCTGCATAAATACATCGGTGACTTAGGAGTAACATTTGCATGCTTCACTGAATCGTCTAAAGGCAAAAATGAGCACGCATAGATGGATTGTTTTGGTAGAGCCGCACGCGCACCGTGTCCGGGTGCGCCGGGTGTTACGCGGCGTGCCAAGTTTGACATCGAGAGTGAGGCGTGTATTGAACGTGACCGTGAATAACGAGGCCGTAGAATGAATTTGCGGTGATCTGTTTTGGTGAAGAGTATGCAAACAGAACGACCGTCCCCGCCGGAACGCTGGACGTGCTACAACGGATGCACAGGCTTGACATTCTAAAAGGCACCTGCAAGTGAAGGCATTCTTAATTCCCGTGGTTCATCCGCTCTTCTAGTGGCTTTTGGTTTTGGTCTGCTGCAGTGAATCGCGGACCAGGTAAGACGCTTGAGGGAGTGCTCGAAATACGGTATGAAGGCCACGCTACGCGTGTACTTATCTGTGCCTCCCCTAATGTTCCTTCGCTTGCATGAACTGTAACGATATAGACTCCCGCATTAAAATTTTCTTTGGAATAGTTACTTAGTAAGGAGAAAACCTACCTCGCAAATATCCATCGCCTGCCAGCAATGGGATAATAAAGTTCTACATAAATGTTTCATCGGTATCAGTCATTTAGTGAAAAGCAAAACCTACCTCGCTTTTAACACATCTGTCCGATAATCTTCCATATTCGTATAGTCGCTATTAGAGCACTGCACGGGCCTTAATTATTCACGCGTCCCGAGCCCGTCAACCTTTTTCGTTACCCGCCCCAGCCCGGCCCGATTTTTTCGATAGAGGCCCGAACCTGGCCCGCGAGGTATAGACATGCCCGGCTCAGGCTCGGAAACAGCCCGAGTACTAAATGCACATCGGTAAAGCGAAAGCTTTTTGTTTTACGGATCTCATTTAAAAAAAAAAAGCTGCTACAAAACTTTTCAAGACGGAGATAGTGGAGGCCTCACTGTGGGCAACGTTAACCAAAAAAAAAGAAAATTTTAGCATTAATAAAAGAGGTTATAACAGATTTGCTCGCATTCGTAGCCTCCTCCTAACTAGTTAGGCGTCAAGGGGTAGCGAGAACGCGGAAGTGATGTTACAAAGTATGTGACAGGAAACGCGCGACCCACTTACGATGGGCACTATCACGCATACCCACAGCTACGAGAGTAAACGCAAGCCAGCGCGCGCTAGCTGGTGTTTCCACCAGCGGTTCCTACGGTGCCTTGACGATCCATATCGGCGCGATAATTATCTTGTCTTTTTCTTTAATATATATACAGATATATATAATAGACACGCACGCGCGCACATCCTCTCTTTTCTCCCCCTCCCCCCTACCACTATCGGCACGCTGGCAATGGGCGTGGTGGTCTGCCACCAGTATATAGGCTCGTGCCCTCCCCCTTTCCCTCTTCAACCCACTCACTCACTCACTCACTCACTCACTCACTCACTCACTCACTCACTCACTCACTCACTCACTCACTCACTCACTCACTCACTCACTCACGCACGCGCGCGACTGCAGAATGTAACGCGTGCGCTTCACCATGTCAGAGCGCAGTTTGATCTGTATGTCTAACTGCGGCATGCGCTGAAATTTAAGGAACGTCACTCTAGAGTTAGACGTGTGCCTCGCGTCACTTACACGTTTACGTGCATGCAATCACGATGCGCTCAACGCAAGCGCCCTTATGTCGAGCTTACTGCGGCCATACGCTCGATCGCGAACAAACCACTGCACAGCGTAGCTTGAAAAAATAAAAAAACTCAGCAGCTATTGAAAGCACGCCCCTTACGTCGCAAAGTCTGGTCGATGGCGTTGCGTTAAAATTCGCCCGGCCAATTCTGTGTAACCAAACCTTCATCCGGCCCGCGTCGGTTTTCGATGATGGGATCGCGAAGAACCGCTTTCCGCCGTCGTGACGGTTCTTGCACCCGAAGGCGCAGCAGCCCGTCATGCCGCACAGATAGACGGCTTGAAGTTAGGTGACTGACACACGTTCCGAGCGAAACAAAAGCCGCTGTTCTTCACAGCAAGCAAAAGCGCAGTGTCCGCAACGACGCCTGCCGAACCTACGGTGCGCGGTTGGAGCGGACAATATATGGCGTCTGCGGCCGCGGAAAGCGCGAGTTTAAAGGACTTTTGCGCGCGAAACCACCGACCAATGGGAAGAGGCGACGGGCGCAGGAGAGGGAGAGGCGGCGTTCTGCAAAGGTTGTCGCTACTTTAAAAATTTCCAGGGGCTTTAACAGCGGCCGGGTATGTGGCACCATCTGGCGCCGTCAAGGCGATTTGCGCATGCGCACTGGCTGCGCGCAGGCTCCCGGTACTCCGGTACCGGTAACGCTAACACGGTATGCTAAAGGTGTCTCAGATTTTGTCGCAGATTGCTGTGATCATGGAAAGAATTTTTCCACCCGTTGAGAAAAGATCAGAAGCACAGTAATTGGTCAGTACTTTAACGAATCACTTTTATCTCGACTTTGGCACGTTACGCCAACTTCAGTGACCTTGGGGCTCTTTCGAAAAGTCTTGAGAGGAGAGAGGCGCGGATTGCAGACGTAAGTTAAATCACCGTACGGTCACCGCTGCGGTAACGTAATAAATTCGAATTGATTTCAGTACACCTTACAGAGCGCATGAAAAAAAATTGTGAGGAAACTTTGGCAACTAAAGTGTTGAGAGGCGAAAGCCGAGGACACTATGCCTTGACGACTTCCGGTGGATGTGAAGTCACACCGCTCCCGTGGCTATATCGATACCCAAATTATACATCTTTCGGGGATCTTAAGTGTTAATTACGCTTAATTACAATTTTTCCATCTGATTTGACACAAATCCGACGCTTTTCCTACCATTCTGTGACAATTTTCACTATGCCATGACGACTTCAGGTGAATGTAACGTCATACCGTTCCCGTGGCTATATCAACGTCCGCGGTAATTCTTAATTTGTGCCTATAATTAATTAACTAGTTAATCTACAGTCATCAAACGTGGCTTCTAGGGTTCATTTTTCCTTCCTATATCTGAAGCAATCATTGGTTTTCTTCTATCTTTTTTAGTTCCCGAGTTAAACGCGAGTGACACGCTTTCTTAACGGACGACAGAGCTGGCATGGCGGAGTGGATAGCATGCTCGTCTCACACTCCGAAGACCGGGGTTCGATTCCCGAGCTCGACCAACTTCTAAACGCGGGTTCGATCCCGGCCGCGGCGGCTCGAATTTCTTTGGAGGAGAAATTCTAGAGGCCCGTGTACTGTGCGATGTCAGTGCACGTTAAAGAACCCCAGGTGGTCGAAATTTCCGGAGCCCTCCACTACGGCGTCTCTCATAGCCTTAGTCGCTTTGGGACGTTAAACCCCATAAACCAAATAAACCAAAGGCTTTCGCCTCAAAAGGCCGCCACGCTTCGGACCGAGCGGTAATGTACCGCCACCTCTTGGGTCTTCATTGAACTCGAAATCTCAAGCCGCTCGAGAAAACTGCCTAATTTCTACAAAACCTCGACCCCATCATTAACACCCGCTGTAAGAACGCCAAGATTCGGCTACTGTAGGATGGCGCTTCATGCAGGCTGGCCGAAGCGAATAATCTTGCTGGAACGGTTAATTTGTGGCAAGCGCTTCGCAGCTGTTCCACGTGCGGCGAATAAATTGGCTGTCACTCACAGTCGGCGGCGATTGCGAAGTCTTTCCAATTTCACTGTGACGCAAACGGACGGTCTGCTGTGCTACAGTGTTTCCTTTCGAAACGCTTTGCCGGTGATTTGGTGAATTCCACGCGACATCGCTTCATTGAGTTGTCGCTGACGTCCTTTGAATGAGGCGAACAGTGGCAGAGCAAGCCTCGAGTGGAACAAAGAGACACAGCAAATGGAATAGATCAGTGTGCGTCAAAAAAAAGAAAAGAAAAAGAAAATACTCCGCGCCGGGACAACAGACAACATGGAGGACAATTGCGCAATTCGTAAAGCTCTTATATCCCATGTTGCTTCATATTAGACGGCGGGTACTCTTTTTGATATTAAAGCTGCCTCAATAGCAAATAGAACATAAAAAATTCCACATGCATCCTCGAAAAACGCAGTGTAGCAGTTGCTGCAATGCATTCCCGCCCATCGCACGCAGAATACCCTGCATTCTATCTCGGCTGTTATATCCCACTTCGTCTGCTATACGTCTTCCTCTTACAATTTTTAAAAGCCCACCTTGATAAATAGAATAACTTAGGCGGCCACGTATACAGCGTGCGCTTGTAAACAAATGGGTGGTTCTATTACAGCGCAGCTGTTAATCGCTCGTTTGCAGCTTGGGCGTTGGTGGTGATGTGGCCGTAACAGCGGATCACGTGACCTATCCGACGCCTATGATTGGTCCTTATAGTCATGACATCATCAGTCAGGTGACTCATACTGCGCTTCTGACTGGTTCTCAGAATTCATGACGTCATCACCAGTGGTGTTGAAAACGGCGCTCGCCTCCGCACCATCGATTCACTCCGTGGCACGCAGGTGCGAGTCTGTGCAAATGCTTCGATGAGCACGAAAAATAAAAAAAAACGACTTCTTCATTCAATCGCAGAAATCACCCACAACACTAGCTCTGTAATAATGCATTACTGAGTGTCATAATCGTCCTGTGAGTGACTTAATTGTCAGCTGACTAAAAAGTTAACCACCAGACGATATTATTAGCCCGCGAATTTCCTTATTCAGGTGAAAAAGTGTTTCCCGCAAAATCTACTGTGCAAGACTTCGAATGCACATCTGCTTGAAAAGTCGTCAGTGTTATTGGTACGATGGGTATGTATGACTGGAGCGGTGATGTGCTCCTGGGACCTCACATGCATCCGGTGTTCAATAGTTTGTAAAAGGCACGATAATAGAGAAGAATATTCTTTAAATCGTCATCTCTGGATGCACAATTGAATATATGCAGCCTAATTGTCATTATGCTAATTACGCAGTTCACCATTAAATATCAAACAGCACGCTGTGGATACAAAGAAATTATTATTTTTCGATAGATTCATCTTTCAAAACTTCATAAGGCTTGTGCAGTATAATATATTGCTCACCGTTATGGAATAAAAAAGGAAACGCGCTGATTCTGCAGTCGAAATGCCGATAGAAATAAGAGACTTCTCACCGGGCTCCCACGTAGCTATCTTTTTCTAGAACTGCGAAGCCAAAGTCGTGGTCTGAACAGATATCTTGGTTAGTTGCCTTGCTTGACTAAACCACCGAAGGTCGAGTTTCCGGCATTTCACAAACAGGTTATTTCTCGTCTTGATTTAAATACACATTGAAGAAGATCGCCGACTGGCCCGCTTACACACCGTGACCTCTCAACAACGCTTGAGAGATCGCTAGGACGAGCGACACGCTGAGGACACATATATTCCAGGGGACATCGTCTGGCTTTGGAAGCCATTGCGTATGCGAAGTTTGTACCGGAAATTTTTGTGCAGGTATTCTGGCCTTTTCGCTGTTCCGAGCCAACTGGATGACGTAAGTTACTACGCAGCCAATGCTGCCACGCACAATCGCTGCTCCCGCAAGACACAACAAGCCAAGGTGGCTCGCCTCAAGCGCTGTCACCGTCAGCCTTCCTGACTTGTTCGAAGAACCCTCTTTTCCTTGTAAGTCCTTTTTCCCCATTTTTTGTTCTTGTATCGGTCGGAACTGGGTCTAACCGTTGACATCCCGTTACAAAGGGAATGCCGCCAATATATATTAAGAACTCTGTGTCCTCTGTCCGTAATGTTTTTATTTTGTTTTGCCTATGTCCGAGGAAGTACCCGGACTTGAGAAATTAGTTCATTTCTAGCTACAATCCGAAATTACCCGGACTTGAGAAATTAGTTCTCATTTCTAGCTACAATCCGAAATATTGCCGATGTCTGACGAGTAGAAATCGCCTGTCTTCTAATCCTATTCCATTTCGCCTGTTTCGCCTTTCGTCATTAGCACTAAAGGCACCACATTCCCACTATCACCGGTATCTGCCTGACAGCGTGGTGGCCGCCGTAAGGATGGAAGTAAGTCGAAGATAAAAAATGGCCTGGTTTAGCTTATGGTTAAGCCTAGGATGCGAAGCATACCGCCGGCGGAGGTGCGCGTCCGCAAGCGAGAGCACGAGTTGAGCCCCAGCTTTCACAGCTGTTGTGACGTCATATCACGTGGTGCGCCGATGTAGGTCAAGTGGTAGCTACGCGGCCGCGCGCGGCGCAGCAAGGAAGAGCTCGGTTGTGCGGCTAGTATGCTTCGCATAAAAACAAAAATGTCACACTAGCCCAAGCGGCCGTTGCTAAAACTGCCGTCATTATCACTGCAGGGAGCAGCAATGGTAATTGCTTGATTGAGAAAAAAGTTTTCAGTGGCTTAGCTCGGCTATGCCAGGATATACGTAGCGAAAACTAAGGCATAGCTTGGTCAATCCTCCGACATGTTATCAGGGACGCGACACAGCTGGCGAAGCGAGCGCAACGACGAGGCGCGCTGTGTGACGTCATACCAAACGGCGGCGGCGGCTCCGCGGCAAGGCGCGCGGTGGGACGTCATGCCAAATGGCGTGGCGTCTGCCAGCTGCGGCGGTTGCTAGGCAACGGCTTAAGGTCGGTCCCTGTGCCTCCTCGGAGCACCGCCACAGCGAAATCGCAAGTTCGTGGCCGATGTAGCTTTCTCTACAAAACGTTCTTTATTGTAGTCCGTTCAATGCAGTTTTGCTCGAGAAATCAGTGTAAGAACGTGTGGACCCACCGTTGTCACGGCGGCCAAGGCAGATAAATGGTTCGCTCGTCTGTGACCGCCATAAATCTGATTTTTCGGATCTTGCGGGAAGAAATCAACTCCGCACGCTATGCGTTCTACGTAGCGTGCTGCGTTGGCTGAAGCTACGTTACGCTGGAGCTGCGATAAAGGGTGATTGAGCACACCTCCAGTTCTGTTACACAGATTTTACATGGACTTCTTTACATAGAACTGTCAAAGAATAAAGATCTGACTTATTGATTGCTTACTTCATTAATGGATTGATTCATTTTTGCATTGTAATTCAGGCAAGTACGGCGAAGAATCTGCAAATTACGCCGATGAAAAGGTTCCGCATTTAACCGGCGGTGGGCTGCGGTCGTTTGGGGGTGGTCCCCATTTAAAATTTTCGCCTTGAACAATGTTTAAGTATAATTCGAGAATGTAGTTAATCGTAAAGAAACCAGTACCAGTCTCCATACAGATTCTACCTAGTATTATATTTGTAAAGAAGAGTGTATTGACGTTACCGCAGATATACCGTCATGCATTTTCACTGTGGTACATGTCCTTCTCGAATGCTTTTCGTTTCACGTTCACTATTCACTGTCAGACCACCCAGTGGCAACCACACGTCGAGGGAAAGCCTGGTTTATCTGTTAGCGCTCACTTGAGCTTAGATTGCAATTATTAATCTTTATAATTATGAGTCTGTACAGGAGACCCCAACATTGAGATGCATTCAAGGTTAGCATCAGTTTCAAAGGCACCCCCTCCCCCTCCTCGCCTTTATTAAGGCGAAAGCATTTAATGGCTCATACTGTCGTCCGTTAACAAAGCGTGTCACACGCGTTTAACTCGGGAACTAGAAAAAAGATAGGAGAACACCAATGGTTACTTCAGATAGAGGAGGAAGAAATGAACCTAGAAGCCAACTTTGATGACTGTAGATTAATTAGTTAATCAATTATAAGCAAAAATGTCGAAACTGCGTCGAAATAGCGCGGTCGTCGATATAGCCACGGGAACAGTGTGACGTCACATCCACCGGAAGTCTTCACGGCATAGTGAAAATTGCCACAGAATGGTCGGACAAACATCGGATTTGTGTCAAACTAGATGAGAAAATATATAATTAAGCGTAATTAACACTTAATATCTCCGAAAGATGTATAATTTGGGTATCGATATAGCCACGGGGACGGTGTGACGTCACATCCACCGGAAGTCGTCACGGCATAGTGTCCTCGGCTTTCGCCTCTCAACACTGTAGTCGCCAAAGTGTCCTCGCAATTTTTGTTTGAATGAGCCTTATATCAGCCAGACTTGCTTGCTGAGGTGCGAAAGTTCCCACGTGCCTCTCGGCAGTACAGGTGTGTTCTAGTTATATGAGACCGCAACATATCTGGAACACATCTGCAGAACGCATTCAACTTTCTCTTTTTACAGCTATGATCGATGTGCGAACACGACTTCTACGCAGTTACGACAATGTTCCAGGGAAATTTTATCGCCACCGTCAAGCTTGGCACAAGTCGCATGCGCCTAGCCTAGTTTCGTACTAGACTGATTCAACTAACTCATTTTGACTTCCTTTTCTTTTTTTTTTAAATCGAAAAACGCATAAAGGCCCTTTTGCTAGCCGATGTGCGAAGCTTATTTCGATCCAACTGCACACCAAGCTATCAAAACAGTGAAAGGGGCTACGTGTTAATTAATGATTTAAGCAGTGAGCGCCATGTATTACCGGCTTATTACGAAAATGACGCGACCTGGACGATACAAAGGATCGTCTCGTCAGACTAGGCGGATCATTTCGTCGTGTACGACGTAAACTATCTGCCCCTCAATACCTCTTCATAGCACCAGTCACCTGTTACAAATCCGTAGCCTTTACAAGCTGAGTTACAGATCAGACGTCTTCCATCTAAGTGAGATCGCAAACCTGATGCGCACGTCACCAGCTGTATATAGCCATTACGAACCCGGTCCCGACGGGTCATATAGCCGATCATAAACAAACGTGTGGTCGTTGTTATGATGATCATCAGAAGCATAACTACAGCCACTGCAGGACAAATACCTCTCCCATTAATCTCCACTTAACCGTTTCCTACGCCAAGCAGTATCCTTATCTCCGCAAGCTTGCAAATCTCATGCGCCAACCTGACTTTCTGCCGCCTCCTGATACGGTTACCCTCTCACGGGATCTACTTCGTTAATCTAAGTGACGACCGGTTATCTAGACTTAGCTTTACATGTCCTGCCCATTCCCGTTTACTCTTCTTGGTCTGACTTCTGCAAGGATATCATTGTGTCACGTTTTTACTCTACACTCTTCGAAAAAATGTAGTAGTACTTACTAACTTTTGGGGTAATAACTGGTTGTCACATATGTTACTACCCTGTTAGTAAGTGCTGTTTTGTAACGAGAAGGTTACTAACAGTTACTGCCCCATTGAGTTAGTAACGGCTGCTACCTGCAGTTATTAACGGGAAGCTAGCAGTATTTACTATGAAAATGAACTCGTGTATGTTGCTAGATTCATCGAATGGTGCGCTGGCGTAGCTTGTCAAATTTATGCGTACTCGAAAAATAAAAATGCTTCAGAGTCAATTTGACTAATTCCGGAATCCAGACAGAGCGATCAGAGCGTGCTGGCCGTAAATCACACGCTTATCGCGCATTACAAGTAGAAATTATGCGAGGTGACGGCATCAACAACCTTACCGTGCGCAGAATGCGCACACTCCAGAATGCACACACTCGCGCACTGCGCGTGCACATGTAGGGAAATCTTTTTCAGTCTTATATACTCCGTAAATCAGACTCTCATTTACGGGGTAGTGGCTCTTACCGGTTGAGCTAAGATACGGCGTTAAGTATGAAGTTGAGATTGTAGAGTCAGCTTAGCTACCTAATCATACGCCCCTGTTTAATGTTTAATTACGACCCTCCGCGGTGGCTCAGTGGTTACGGCGCTCGGCTGCTGACCCGTAAGACGCGGGTTCGATCCCGGCCGCGGCGGCTGAATTTCGATGGAGGCGAAATTCTAGAGCCCAGTGTACTGTGCGATGTCAGTGCACATTAAAGAACCCCAGGTGGTCGAAATTTCCGGAGCCCTTCACTACGGCGTCCCTCATAGCCTGAGTCGCTTTGGCATGGTAAACTACAATAAATAAAATTTTAAAAAATGTTTAATTACTATTACAAATGTGTGATTACAAAACCAATTTAATAGCACGACACTCTTTGTCAGTTATATTCTTTGACTTTATTTTAGGGCTAAAGGAACGGTTACTAACTAGGTAATAACTAGCGACCATAGTTAGTAAAAAAGTAGCAAGGGCTACTTTCACCAACTATACCTTGAAGAGGTTAGTAAATAGGTGATAAAAAGTTGGTTGGTTGGTTTATGGGGTTTAACGTCCCAAAGCGACTAAGGCTATGAGAGACGCCGTAGTGGAGGGCTCCGGAAATTTCGACCACCTGTGGTTCTTAAACGTGCACTGACATCGCACAGTACACGGGACTCCAGAATTTCTCCTCCAAAGAAATTCAACCGCCGCGGCCAGGATCGAACAGGTGATAATCATTAAAACTTCCTGTTGGGCGAGTTGGTAGTTCATCTTGAATTAGAAATGTTATAGCGCTTGTGTGTGTATTTCCTCTCTTTTGTCCGTGTCTTTGTTTGTGCTATAACATTTCTAATTCAAGAAGAACAGGTGATAAAAAAGTAGTAAAACGAAGTCATATAGTCATAGTTATTAACTGCTGCAGTTAAAACCATTTACTAACTTTTTTTTAAAGAGTGTAGCCCAAACTTCTCTCTTAAACCTATCATTTTCCCCTTCACCGCCCCCGTAGGACACGTGTACCACTGGCCGTAACACCGCAAGTGTTTCGCCGACAGCGGGGGCAGCGGCGTCAGGCGGGAGTTGCGCGGCTGACGCAACGCCTGGCCTCCTCTCGCGCAGTGATTGTCTGCGACTCTGCTGCAGCGGCGCGTCCGAACAATGCGCGTGACGTCCGACAACTGTTTCGCTCAACTGCTGGCCATCTGAAGCGGCTGCCGCTGCCTCCGCGTCGGCGGAACGGCGCACGCGCTGTATCACGGTATTTATGCGGGCGTATACGAAAGCTGCACGCGACCAGCGTGGGCTGCGGGTTGGAAATGTGACGTCACTTCCTGCTTCCGGGGCGCGTAAAACAAGTGGGACTTGCGTGACAGTGAGACAGTGCGAAAGGGGCGCTCGGAACAGGCCTACCCCGACTCTGCAGTTACACTAATAATAACAACAATAATAATAATAATAACGGTCGGCCAATAAATTATTCATCGTTTTTGTTTATTAAACCAATATGTATTTCGAGTGCCCGGGAACAGTTTTAGGCTTCGGGTAGTGCGTAGTACAACACGGTAAAATATCGAAAAATTGAAGAAGAAAGTAAACAATGCAGTAAATTGTCCGTCAATAAAGAAATCAATGCTTATTTCTGGAGCCCAGGAACAACTAAAGCCCTTAAATGAGTTCAACGTGGTCTTGTCAGGTACACACCTGATTATTTAATGACTCGCTCGGCTTTCCAGATGGAAATAAAAGTTTGTTTTACCTATAGTTTTTATGATGGTTTAGTGTTCCGTGGGCATAAAGGTCGGCTCGAAGGCTCTGGGAATCGTGATTATTATTTTTGGCGCGCTTAAACGCGCTCAGTGACGAAGGAAAAAATTTCATCCGGATGGGCCGTGAAGGGTTTCTTTGGACCACGCGGCCTAAGCATAAACGTAGAATAGCTTGCCCGGTAGGGAATACGCTGAAAGTTGTTCGCAGCGCATCACACCGTTCGGTATAAATCACGTTACTCATGGAATGAAAGGCTGCGCACTCACTCACTCACTCACTCACTCACTCACTCACTCACTCACTCACTCACTCACTCACTCACTCACTCACTCACTCACTCACTCACTCACTCACTCACTCACTCACTCACTCACTCACTCACTCACTCACTCACTCACTCACTCACTCACTCACTCACTCACTCACTCACTCACTCACTCACTCACTCACTCACTCACTCACTCACTCACTCACTCACTCACTCACTCACTCACTCACTCACTCACTCACTCACTCACTCACTCACTCACTCACTCACTCACTCACTCACTCACTCACTCACTCACTCACTCACTCACTCACTCACTCACTCACTCACTCACTCACTCACTCACTCACTCACTCACTCATGCACTCACAATAGCTTGCACTTCCAAAGTTTTAAGGCCCTATTTGGGAAGAAAACAGTTATTGGATAGGCAGTCAGGTACGGAAAGAGTGTGAGTGAGGGAGTGAGAAACTTTATTGAGCTCTAGATTGAGTGAGGGAAAAACTTTTTGAGCTCTAGATTCGCTGGTCTTATGCGGTCTTCAGATGGTTTCGTCCATCATCTTGCACAAAGGTCGGCTGCCCTTAGTCCAGGGCTCCGCTGGAGGCTGCTGCCAGTTGTGCTCGTCGAATCAGACCTTCTTGGTCGACTCGGCGATCGCTGGAGAGCACTGCCTCCCATTTCTCCGCACTCGGGTTTGTTATCACTGGTACCACGCTGATCCTCTGGCATGCCCACGTTATGTGGTACAGCGTGGGGGTTTCTTGGCACCAGGGACATTTGTCATTGTATTGTGTGGGATACATTTGGCTGAGTACGTGTAGGTTCGGGTACGAGCCCGTTTGTAGCTGCCTCCACGCGACAGAGTCTTCTCTGCTAAGGGAGTTGTGCGGTGGTGGATACTGCTTTCTGCAGCCCTTGTAGTTATCTAGTATCGCCGAATAGTATTGGGGTGCAGGTTCAGTCCCCTCGAGGTCGTTGGATGCTCGGTAATAAGTGCACCCTAAGATATAAGGGTGTGCGTGTATGCTTGAAGATGGGTTTGGTTTATGGGGGTTTAACGTCCCAAAGCGACTCGGGTTATGAGAGACGCCGTAGTGAAGGGCTCCGGGAATTCCGACCACCGCGGTTTCTTTCACGTACACTTACATCGCACAGTACATGGGCCTCTAGAATTTCGCCTTCATCGAAATGCGACCGCCGCGGCCGGGATCGAACCCACGCCTTTCGGGTCAGCAGCCGAGAGCCGTAACCACTGAGCCACCGCGGCGGCTTTATACTTGAAAATAGAGTGATGACAGCGCAGCGTGCGATGGAAAGGATGCTGAAACGGAGAGAGAACAGCCTGTGTTAACGGCAACCTAGTGGATACCTAGAGGAAATGGACATGGGTGGGCGTGTGTTGCGAAGGGACAATATCCAATGGCCCGTTTGGGCTTGCAGAGTGGATTATAAGAGAATAGAAGCGTAGCAGATTATGGTGGAGTCGTATGAAAAGATTAGGAAGTTCGCATGGATAAGATGATCGCAGCTGTTGCAGGATCAGGTTAAATGGAGAGATTTCGGAGAGTCCTTTGTCTCGCAGTGGACGTAGTTTGATGATGATGATTATGGCAGCCTTGCAGGGTGTGTCTCTCGCCTCACATAAAACATGTGTGTATTTTATCCCCCGTTTGCATCGACAACTTAGCTGTTACCAGTGTAGCCGTTTATTTACGTAAGTCACAAACATTCGGTTCACAAAATGGGCATCTCGACCGTTATTTTGAGAACATCCAGCCATCAGAGAACTAGCATATGAAACATATATTCGCAGCAAACTAGAATACGCCTCCACAATATGGAACCCGCACCAAGCCTACCTCATTGACTCACTCGAGGCCATCCAGAACCGGGCAGCACGTTTCATCACCTCGCAGTACACACCTCGGCTCAGTGTTACTCTCATGAAATCATCTCTCGGTCTCAAATCATTAGCGCTTCGCCGAAAAATTTCAATCCTCTGCCTGTTCCACAAACTGTACTTTAATTTTCCAGCACTTCGAGAAAACTTTCTGCGCACTCCGGTACGATCATCTCGCCGTTTATATAATTCATTTAGCATACACCTCTTGCACGGCTCCACCAATGCATTCAACAAATCGTTTCTTCCTTGCGCGATCGAATTTTGGAATAACTTGCCTGAAAACATTGTCGCTGAAACTAATCCTTCAAACTTTAGACAGCTACTCATCGACCATCTCCAAGAAAAATAAAACTTTCTATGTATCACCTGCGATGTGCTACAAAACGATCACTTTATTGGACACGTTGTATTACTGTGGTGTGTATTTCTGCGTTTTTTTTTCACATTGCTTTTGATTGACTATATTAATGTATTTACTATATTGCTTGTTTTTCACGTTGTCTTTGATTGACTTCATAATTTGGTTACTGTTTTGCTTTGTCTAGTTTTTTTTCTAGTTTTTATTCTTTTTTTTCTCTCTCCTTTTTTTTGCCTTTTCTTATGTATGACCGTCGGACACTTGTATCGCCACCCCCTTATGTAATGTCCCCACGGGACCCTTAAGGGTTAATAAATGATAAATGATAGCCGACTGAAGCGCCACCTATTATGTCTGGCGTCAGCTGCTAGAGGTGCTGCACGGCGTTTTAGCGGTTCTGAGCACTCCATTTTGTAGCCACATGTGTGGAGGCAGGTTAGAAACTTTTTATCAACTTGGCGCACCATATTTTGGAACGGATGTCTTCTTTTTATCTTGACAACTATTACTGCTTAAAATAACACTGAGGACGAATTTAAGTTCGATCGTATCGATAGGTTGCCTTCTTTTAACGTCAAAGACGGTACTTTTACTGAAAACGGAGGTTTTATGAGCTAGAAAAGCCCACAAAAAGAAAAAGTTGTCGCCACCATCGGCTAATTTCGCTAGTAAACTGTTGTGCGTCGACACGGTTTCCAGACGGGAATCCCAGGTGCTAGGCTACACTGCCATCCACTTTAAAACAGTGATCACGGAGTCCGTTCATTAAAGGGCTACTGAAGCGGTTTTAGAATTCGATGAGTTTAAGGTTGCCGAATGTGCGAAACGTGCAGGTAAAGCCTGCGAAATCGTTTTGCTCTAGCATTTAAAATGGTGGCGTAATCGCCGAATAAAGTCTTCGTCGGCGTTCAGGCTTCTCTGAAGCGCCTAGCGACGGGCAGAGGCCCCGATAATGACGTCACGTATGACGGCACTACGTTTCTAGCGAAGAAACGGTTATTCCATGGAAGAAAACCGACGCCATCGAAGGTGAAGCTCACGATGCATTGTTTGGCGCCATGTGACGACGCACAGCAGCATGCAGGCGAAAGCAGCGGACATCTGAAATTTCGGCAACAAAGAAGTCACTGTCGAGTTTCCCCGCACTCCTCCAACGTAGTGAGAAGAAGCTGAAACATCGTCGCGGTTTTAGTCGATGATTATGACACCATTTTAAATGCTAGTGCAAAAATACTTTTCATGCTTTATCTAGAAGCATGATAGATTCGAATTCTTGAATGACCTCGAATTCTCAAAAAACCGTTTCAGCTTCCTTTTAAGGCGTCACGAGTTTTAATCGAGAGGCGGGAAGATATTGAAATTCAATTTTCTCAGGAATAAATCCGTCTTTTCCTGTTTGCTAGGCATATACGTAGGCAAAAAAAGTGGTCGGCTTTTAAGGTAGTTAAAGCGAGCAGACGTGCGAAAGCATGTGTTTAGCCTGGTTGGCTCAGTGCTGGGCCGCTGGCACGTCTGGCGACGATATTACACACTCAGGATAAGCTCTGATCGAGGTTAAGCTGATCTGATGAGATCGCGCCGCAGATGGAAGTTGATGAAGACCACGATGTGCAATGCACAGCGCGAGAGTGTGTTTTATTGTAACACGAAGGGTGATAGCATAACACTATGCTGCGATAGCATAGTGCCCTCGTGCACTGGCCAGCGAAGCTGATCTGTTCACGCTGCCGTGGGTTCGAAAACCAGTTGCGGCAATAAGTATTCTATTTGTGTAGGGGCTGTTGCTATGCTGTGTTTGGTCAAGGTCACCTTCAAGGTCACCCTCCCATGGACTACAGCTGGCGTGACGGTCCTCCGAATTTACCCGAGCTTCCTCCCATTGGCTGCAGCTTGTGCGACGCTGCTCCGAACTAACCCGAGCTTACCCGAAGTTACTCCGAGGCTTCACACAAGATTCTTGGTTGGGACCGCGTTAAGTAGTGCTTTCTCACGACAAGCCACTGAATGTCGATTTTTATCTGAGAACGAGAAATGGATGCAGTGGAGCTCACTGTTGCTTTAAGGGTTTATGGAGAGTATTCCACGTCGACTGCACATCGAATGAGGGTCCCGATTGCCTAAAAGCACTGCTCCTCGAAGTTGGAGGTTTCGGCTTATGTCTTCCCAACCCCTGACTCACTGACCGGTTGGTACAGTTATTTGGCTCTCACATAGAGCTGAAATGTTGCCACATACGAAGGGAAAAGCACCACCTTGCTTCACTGCATTGCATGCCTACAGCTTGAACCGCTACTTTATCGCGCGGATCACACACGGGCTGCTGAATCCAGCAGCTTGCAGGACTGTGTCCATTATTGTCGCTTGCTCTTTACTTGACGTTAATCGCTGTCCGGCTCTTTAGTCGCCACACTTAACGAGCCACTCGTTTCGCCCAATTCCATTCGGATTATCTCCTGGCATGGATTTGTGATCTGGCAGCTGTGACGCAACGGCTGGCATGGTTCCGACCCAGTGGCCCCCGTGTCGGAACTTCGATCACGGCCCCACGTGTCCGTTACGGTTCGACCGAGCGTTCGACCTACACAGCGTTCTACCTCCTCGGCATGCTCAAATTAATCCTGTGTTAAAGCGATGCTGTACGAGGGATTTCCTCCAAGGTTAATGACTTGGGCAGCAGACGTCGCTGCCCGTCGTGCCCCAGAGCTCTCGCGTTTACTTGCTGGATGAGAATGCCGTTGAGGCGGTTGTCTCTAATGGGCTGCTAAGTTGCTTGTATAACCACTCGCTAGTCGCTCACTGTGTCGATTATTGTCTGTCAACTTTAGCAGAGAGAGAGAGACTTTAATGAATAAAGGAGGTCTGCCTGGTTATGCGCCTAGCATGCTACTCCATAACTGCAGTAGAATGTCTCACTTAGTCGTATTGCAATATCGTGTGATTTCCATGGTGGCAGTGAACAATGACATCGGTTAAAGGAAAGTGATATTTTACCAGCTCCAAACGCGAACAAATCAGAGGTAGTAGAAGCAAAGCCAGTTTTGTGAGTTGGTGGAAATTCATTGTCCGTAAAACAGCCCGATGGGCGAAGACAAAGTTAATCAAATGTGGAAGGTTCTTGAGCGACTTTTAGTTACTTTATAGGAGGCCCCTATTTCTCCCATATTTTCCGCCTTATTTGAGTCAAGCGTATTGCCATGCTGTGCGGTACGTATAATTTAGTTATCGTAAGAGGGCATATTTACACACGCGAAAACTACAGAAAAGCGTTCATACTCAAGTATTATACAGTTTTAAGAGACGTGAGCTCACTTACACGAAACTGGATTAGCCTCTTTGGAGCATATATAGCCTGGTATGTGCGATATGTACGTCGGAACTTGCCGGCGTGCTGACTCAGTGCGCTCTCAATAAAAGATTACGAGGATGTAAGTGTAGTTTATGGAAAGCAGCGGTCCGCTGGTCAGTAAATGTGTACAGCCTAACGCGATTTAAAGGTGATCGCTTCAGGCTTAACCTCAGCGTGCTCTAACGCGGTTTATCTTCTCAAGAAAGCTGCAACGAATTTATGAGCTTAGCTAGCGGAAAGATTGCTCTATCGAGCACCGTCACGTTTGTTGCGAACTAATTGACCGTCACGGCAGGAAAAATCTCTTGGTTCGTTTCAGGCAGAATGAGCTTGATAACCTTCAAATCGCGCTAGACTGTGTACTTAAGTTTACGCTGGCTTATACGATGAAAAACTTGACAACTATGCATGCTGATATTATGGTTCCGTAGATTTTCAGTAGCGCACCTCGAGGTCGAGGTTTGGGCAGCTGTCTACGTAGGTCATTCATGCCTGTAGACTACGTATAAGTAAGTGAGAAAGAGAGAGAGATAAAGGCAACCCCCGTTAAAGGCATTCATGATCCGTGTTGAACAGCCTGTAAAATTTGTTTATGATCTTTTTTAGTACTTAATGCTTAAATTATAACACACTAAGGTGGCTTCATTTGCTTCTTATTCGCATGTCAACCCTTCATTCGTGCTTTTCACCTGCTATTATGACGACATATTTGGTTCGAATTTAATTGTCTGTCGCGCAGTCTTACCGCTAAACTTTTCTGTAACATTGCGCTGCTGCTGTCGTCATGGCAACGATTTCAGTTCAAAATCTAGACCCAGTATCATAGAAAAACACCCGACGGGACGACAGAGGATGCTTTCGTGTTTTGCTTCAGCTGTGGCACTATCTTTACATACGCTGCACGAGAAGTGGCGGTCACCATGTTGATGGTACACGCGTATACTACAGCGGAGGCCTGGTGGTCTGAGCATCCGCCTCGCATGCGGGAGATATGGGGTTCGATCGCCAGTGCCGCTATAGTTACGGACCCGGTGATACAAAGGGTACAAGGTTTCCCGCTGGCCTGGTGCGCGGCTTTCCTTGGATGAAATACTTGGAGAATTGGTCTTTGAGCTCACGTTGAGTAGACTAAAAATACCTTGTGCCATGGAGCTCCTTGGCCAAAGCTGGCTTTGAGTGATAAACATTCAACATCATCATGGGTCGAATGAAAACGGCCGTGGGTCTCGTAACGCTAGAGACTAGAACAAGTGCATAACTGAAGGAAGAAGAAAGACGTAAAAGTGTCCAGTTCCGTCTTCGTTCGCGTCCTTAGCACTGTTTCAAGACTGTGGAAAACAACCGACTAGCTTGCATTTTGGCACTTCTTGGCAGCGCTATAATTAAGAACGACGCAGAGCTTTCTACAGTGCAAACAGAAGGGAGTAAAGCTGTCCCCTGGCGCACTCCCTTTCATATAAGGGAGTGCGCTTTACTCCCTTTTCTTATAGGCGTACTGTTGTTTAAAGTGTAGACAACATGATTCATCGCCATGAACAGTCCACAGCGTCTTTGAATCGCCCGCAAGGCGAAGACTCGAGAAAAGTCAGGTCCGGAGCGAACATTCGGAAGAATGTTCCTGCGTGGCCGAAAGGGCAAAGTGAAGCTCCTCGCATGCGTAAGGTGCGGGGTTCGAACCCCAGTGTCGCCGGGTATCCACCGGTGATACAATAGGTACAAGCTCTTCCTGCCCTGGTGATCGGCTTCTTGAGGGTGAAATGCTTGGGAAATGCGTATTTGACCCCACCTTGAGTAAAAGAAAAACCTTGTGCCATGGTGCTCTTTGGCCTCAGGTGCCACAAATAATAATCATCATCATTCAATTGAAGTTGGTTATGATCGATTGCTTACTGATTTATAATAAGAGGCCACTTTGACTCAGAAAAAAGCTTTCAAAAGCTAGGAAAAACTTTAGGTAACTTCACCTCCAGCAGTTCTTACGAGCCAACTACGATGACGTTAATGCCTTTCTAACGTTCACCTCTGACGCTATGGACCACACCGCCATTCACTTTAGATAACAATCATCAACGTCAAAAGTTTCAAACCAGTGGAAAGCAAAATATACCGTTTTCAGTTTCAAAAACAATTTCAGCCTTAAATACCTCTTTTGCAGCGCAATGGACTAGACAGCCACCAAAAGCTAAATAATCAAATTCTACAAAAAAAAAAAAATGGATGGGGTTATCGCCTCATCTGTGTTCCTTCAAGTTTTGCGGCGGCATAAGCTGCATAAAAAAGACGAGCAAAAATACAATTCCCGCGACAGTTCATTAGAAGTCGAATATCAACGTCGTCTGTTTCCGCGTTTCTTCGGAGATACATATTTTTATTTATTTTTGTCTGCGCAGAGATCGCTATGTTTTCGGCCTCGTCTGCGACGGGCTCGCTCCTATGTCCAGCATTGCATTGTCCGTGCCCTTCTTATTTTTAATGGCTAGACACGAACGTCTTATTATTTATCATCACGCTGCTCTTTTCAGAGCAGGTGGTTATCCATTTGCGTGTGTTGCTGCCGTCAGGCTTTTTGTTTATTCCCTAGCGCAGTTTGTCAATCTCGGCCGAGCACGGTTTACAGGCAGCGTCTATTGTCTCACCGGCCGAAAAAAAAAAAACTGACTCGAACCTATATGAATACTGCTGGGATATAATCCTTCCCTGTGGCTGTTATATTAATAGCTCAAGAAACACCTGTGCATATAGGTCTTGGTTGCGTGAAGAAGTAAATGCATGTGTCGGCCGCTTGGCGGCGCGCCGTTCGTCTTTTTTATGGAAACTTCCTTCAGCGTTTGCGCTTTTTGCTGCCAAGGAACGGACCGATGAGGTGGGGAACCTCGATTCAGTTTTGATTACGCAAATCCGTCATTAAGCTCGTATGGTAGTGCTAGCATACTGACGTAACTTCAATACACATGACTGTTAGGTGATTTTTAAAGGATGGGTCACATTTTTGGTCTCTTTCTTCTATATTTCGTTTCATTTTCTTAGTAATGAAGTAAAGAAGTCAGTATAACTACAGTACAACAGAGCGAGTAGCGTCACAGTCGCCAGGTCACCAAGCGTCAGTGCAGACGTAATGCTGGTCTCAGCCGAGCAAGAAAGTGTCATCTGTTCACTTGTAATGAGCGTACACGAACGACTGGCTTGAAGACAGCGTGTACGTATTGTCGATACAAGGATTTCCGGAGTTGTAAGCATGAAAGCACTCTTTTTTTGGTGACTTTCGCCTGCATTCCACGCTTTTTGATTTTGAAATTTGCTACGGAAGGCAGGGAAGATACACAAATGGCAACTGAAAGCGCGCAGTTATCGCAAGAAATTCGCACCTATTACCCGCTTACAATTTAATGTGCTTGCAGCCTTGATAATATCGCCATCCTCAAAACGACACTCACATACGTCAGACGAGCGAAACAGCTGCTCTTGCGAAGCAATATCTGCTCCCACCTTTTAAACTGGCTGTCACCGCGAGGCGGTGTGAAAAAATCGTCGGCGGCGTCGTTTCTGTTGCCACTTGTACAGTCGGGCGCAAAGCTGGATGGGATGTGTAACATTCGCTTGAAGTCGTCAAGTGCGCAGATTTCCCCGCATACAAGTTTTTATAATCGCTACGAGCACTATCCACGCAGAAACCAGCATGAAAATCCGACTAGCCTGTCGTTACTGCAGCAAACGAAACCTCCCCGCCGGCAGACGATGCAGAAAAGCTCGACTACAGCGCCACCAGTCACCGCGACCACCGCTGCGGCCGCCTCCCGAGCCGAGCTGCGGACTTTGTTCAAGAGGCAAGAGGCACTGCCACAATGGCTGCCACAATTGCTAGCAAGGAGAATATGAAGAGGGTGGGCGCGGGTATTGCGTGATGTACATATATTACTGCGCTAATCAATCACCGCTAGCAGTAAACTAGATAACATTTCAGTGTTTCACTCTGCTACGTCAGTCACAGGCATCAGAATTCTTCCGCTTATAATTTCATACTGTGATGAGCTTTTCGTCTAGACAACATTAAAAGTTTTAACAACGATCTATTAGCGCTTCGCGCAAGAACAGCGGCTGGCGGTCGTGGCGGAGCACTCCTTGCAGGCGAGAAATCTGGGCGCTATCTCAAATTTCCTCTAATTATTTATTTAAAGGGACAGTACAGACAAATAGAAGTTGGTCTGTGTCGATCGGGTACCGCGGCTTAACACAAAGTGACCGCTGTCGCCGAAAACGGAACTTCCCGATCGAAAAAATTAGCAGAACCATATCGAAAATTCGGCAAAACGTTGCATAATTTTTCCTTAACGACAAATTTTTCTGTTGTTTTGTAGTATTTTTGTGTAGTTTCGTAGTTTTTATCTGTAGTACTTTCCAGTAGTGTGTAGCTTTGTAGTACTGTTCTGCAGTAACTACACAAAATTCTGTGTTGAGTACAAAAAATTTTGTTTTACTACAAATTTTCGGGTAAAAACATTACAGAAGTTATAACGACAGAAACTATCCCGTCGCGTTTTTTGACTACTGTATAAGCTAAAGAAGACCAGAAAACGAAATACATGAAGGTGGCGCCATCATCGGCCGATTTCTCAAGTAAAATGGGTGCCTCGACACCGATTTTTCAACACCGATCCCTGAGGCCACGCTACACTGCCATTCACTTCAAAACGGTGGCAACCCGTCAGGAGTTTGAATTGACTGGCGGGAAGATTGTTAACAGCAGTTTTATCGGCTATAAATGCTTCTTTTGGCGCCGGACAAGCGTCAGAAGTTTCTCGTTCCGTACGCGTGTTCGCCAAATGCAGCCGGGTACGCGTGTTCGCCAAATGCAGCCGGTACAGCCAGCGATGACAGCGCCGCCCTCCGGCAGGTAGCAGCCACCATTAAGGCTGGTTATACATATTCATTCAGAACGACGGCTTGACATCGCCGCTAGGCGCAGTGGATTAGAGCCACGTGTTGCGTATTTGAAGGTCGGCCGTTCGACTCCGCTCTCTCCACTGTAATTTTACTGTTTTTTTTTAATTTCATTTCTTAATTCTTTACCCTTTTAGGTCGCAAATCGTGATGCTTAGTGCAATATAACGCCGTTTAAGATTTTCAAAACATTTTCTGCATACTTTTACACAGATTATTCACAGCGCTGGAATATCAGTTTTGAATTTAAACTAAATATTACATGGTTAGTAACAATAGGTTTGTATACACTTTCAAGCATTATTTAGGGAATAATTATCCCTTTTAGGTAAGCCGTTGTGACAATCTTCAGTCACCGTGATCAATTCACCGTGGTTTCAAGCCTTGTGGCTGTACAGGCTGCAGTTGGCGAATACGCGTTCCGTACGCGCTCTACGATGCAGCGAATAGGTGCGATGAAAATGCCATCGTTGTATACAGTATGGAAAGGCCAGCAGTTTTCGTGCGCGCTAAACAACGCAACTCCTCGTATAGATAGATAGGCTGTCAACAACACAACCGCCACGCAGGTGCAGCCTGTCGTCGTGATTACAGAGCTGTGTCAGAACTTTGTAATTGTGGGGAGAGGCTTGCAACCCGTAAACTTCGCGCGGCGAAAAAAACAAAACAAAAACAAACCGGCAGCAAAATGCTCAAGTATTTTTTTTTTTTTTCTGACACGCCTTCGGCGTCGCAGCGTCGGAGCAAACGGGAACGGAAAGAGCATTCTCAAATGCTTCTGACAGGGTTCCTGCTTTGAGAAAAGTGCACAGTGTTGGCGAATTATAGCGTAACTTTTACTGCGCACTCGTTGCTTGCTTTAAAATCAATACGACCGACATCCGTTACCACTTTTTAATAAACATCTGGCTAGTGAGTTCCTTCACTTTGTTTGCCAGTAGCAGTCCGTCTAGCTAATTGGCTAATGATTTTTTTTCACTTTTTTTTTCATCCGAGTGAGTGTTTAGCTTTTCTAATCCGTTTCTTATTCGTTTTCAAGTTGTTTTCTTTTAGCCCTTATCATCTTGGGTCTGTATCACAAAAGCAATTTTGATTTTGTTTATGGGGTTTAACGTCCCAAAGCGACTGAGGCTATGAGAGACGCCGTAGTGAAGGGCTCCGGAAATTTCGACCACCTGGGGTTCTTTAACGTGCACTGACATCGCACAGTACACGGGCCTCAAGAATTTCTCCTCCAAAGAAATTCCAGCCGCCGCGGCCGGGATCGAACCCGCGTCTTTTGGGACAGCAGCCGAGCACCGTAGCCACTGAGCCACCGCGGCGGCTTGCAATTTTGATGATAAACAAGTTGTTTGCCGCGCTGCGGTACGCGTCTACTGTTACCTAGTTAAGCTCATACATCACTATTCTTTTCTTCTCAGCTTAGCCCGCCGCTTGTTCCTGATTTGTTCTGCGACGTTTGTTCCTAATATATTTAAACGTGCCTATCGCCAAAAAAAAATGTGTCTCTCTCATTTCCCCTGCATCGTATTTGAAACAGCACTTGTCCGTAGCTTTTCCTTTCATTTTTGTTTCGGTTGCTTATTGATCTGGCGCATTGTAGAAAAAAAACCCGCGAGGCCATTCAGACAGAAACAGTGTCATGCCGTACCTCGTCCCACGAAGAGAATGCGTTGAAGTTTGTGAGCCCCACGGCAGTACGGGGGAATTATGTGTTCTTATTACCAGCACTAAGAAAAAAATGCCTTTGTACTGACCGTGTGAAAAACCAATATTTCCTGTACTTTTCAGCGGATTCAAAAATTATAAGCAATAATTCTTACAAGGGCCATGTTAAGTTTATTTCGCTGCGGAAAAGTTCGAACGCATTAATTTCACTGTGTTGAAATTGTACCCAGCCTGCTTTATTTTCTTAGCATGTCCAACATTCTCGGACAAAAATTTTGAATATTGAAATACTGTAAGAAATACTGTTATAGAAATATTGAAGTTAATGTTCTACTCTTCTGATATGTAGCATAATCTTTCTTTCGAAGTGTTTCAATCGATCGCGTCGAACAGTGAAGACCGCCCTAGAAAACCAGTGGGGAACGCTTTTGACGATAGCAAGAACGTCAATAAAGAAAAAACGCAAGACTGCCGTCGGGTGATCAGCCGATGTATTGATTGTTATTGCGAAATTTTGCATTATATGGATAGACTGGGTTCATCAACTGTCTCCCGCTCAAAAATGATTTTGTCCAGAATTGTTTGGCATGTCTAAGACTTTATTTTTTCTTGATACGAGGCATGAATCATGTTCTGCGCACATTCGAATGCATGAGTGCAAAATGTGACGGCCAGCGAGACCCCAGTTATAGCTGTGAAGCATATTGATAAATGAATCAATTGCAACCATGAAGATGTTTCGACACGGTAGCGGCAGTACTATTGCTGAGCGCGCGCTGCTGGCTGCATCTGGAACGACCGGAGACGGGCAGACAAACATCGTTCAGTGCCTGGTCAAGGGCAGTAAACTCCGGTGAGTTTCGGTCTCAACTACTTCAACGCAACTGTCGACTGGAGGTGAACTGATACTTAAAACTGAGTGATTCTTGCCCGCGCACGTAGAGCTATACGGCTACAGCCGTGGCCGATTTGCCGCAGTGACCGGTATAAGAAATTGCTCTTTTCTTGGCGGCGGTGGTTCGAATCCCGCCTGGGGATGAAGTTTTTTTCTGCTCGATACTGTTGTCATGACGACGATACGATTCTCTGGTTGGCTTCCTTCCGGTTGCTATGGGAGGAATTGGCACTGACATTTGTATTTGCTGGACAATGGTGTATATAGAAGTTTCTTAGCCTTCTCCTGGTGCTGTCATGGCAAATAGGCATTTTAAAATGAATAAAACATCAATTGATCAATATTAACCAGAGCAGTACTGTTGACTATGAAGCAAGGGGCAGGGCGGCTAACTTTTATGACCTGCGATTGGCTGACGTGAGTCCAGTGCTTAGTACATGGGCGTATTTACGTTCTGTTTCCAACAAAACGCATCCACCGCAGCCGGGAACCGCAGCGGCGACTTCGTGTTGAACAGCAAACCTTAGCAGCCCGTTATCCCTGACGTCGGGCAGCTATTAAACAACAAACAACGCCTCAACGTAGCGCTGACATTTCCATAAACAATGTGCAGCAGCTCGTAGTAGAGAGCCACCATGCAAGTAAAGTCTTTCCGGCTTCACAAATTCCGAGCCTCGCGTCGTTTGCGAAAAAGGTTAGGAGTTCAATCGCGATTTTCATGTCACGCGTAATTCCTTCAGCCTAGCTTCGCACGAAGACCAGCTGACTTGTGCCCACGCGTAAGGGTTCGGGCGTATGCGCAAAGCGCGCTCGAGCGAAACAATGGAGGCAAAGTCAGGCCGGCACCGCAGTGCAAAGCGGGGTCATTCTCATCAGCCCGCCCCTCGTCTGTGCTAGGCGCACTCAACTTTGAAAGAAAGCGCACGCCTACACCCTTCCAGGTTTGGAGTTGTTCCTGGGCGTCTTTCGGGGTCACACCCGGTGTATATAAATAACCCTTGTGGACGCGCGCGGTACACACAAAACAAAACGACGAAGAATAAGGGCGAGATTGTAAATCCTCTCTCACACACACACACACACACACACACACACACACACACACACACACACACACACACACACACACACACACACACACACACACACACACACACACACACACACGTGTGTGTCTGTGTAATAATTAAATACGTAGACCCTTAGTCATAAGTCATACATGGTGTTAGCAATCAAAGAGTGGCCGGATTCATTAGAGGCAAATTGGTTTATTTAACTTAGCCAGATACACGAATAAAGCAAACTGATCGTTAAAATTTAAGAAGGTTCGGAGGATCTGCAGAGCGTCGGAGCACTGTGTTGACGCGTCTCGTTCTGTCGGCGTCCCGTTCGCCTCTCTTGGGCTCGCTCGAAGCTTGGTCGCTTGGTGTTCCCTCCCAGCGCGCCTGTCGGCGGAGCATGTTCTTCTCCGAAGTGACGCTCGTTGCCTGCCTGATGCCGAGGCTTGGGAGTTTAGGTTGAGAGTCCGAGTGCGGGCGCGGGTACGTCTCGTGAAAGCGTAGTTTATGTGCCGGAGCGTCGAGTGTCCCGGCCGCGAGGTCTGTGTTTAGACAGGCTTCGGAATTAATGGGCAGCCGATCCCCAGTCAGCGTGGCTCGAAGGCTGCCCCCCAGGCGTTGTTCCGCTCGGCGCTCACCGGAGAGGGAGCGGATACAGGGCGCATCGTGGTCGCTCAGCAGGAACGTTATGTCCTGTGCTGGCGCGTTGGGACCGCGTGACTCGAAAGAAATGCGAATGCTGACAATGGCATGATTTGCTTTTTCCGCCATGCACTGGAACACCTGTGGTAGCTCTCGCTCTTGAAAGGGAAGAACATTTGTTGTCATCTTGCAAGACCTCTTGGTCTTCAAGGGGGCTCTAAGTGTTCCGCTAACCATCTCAAAAGCAAATCACGTGGCCTGAATACTTTTGACTGAGGCTGTGCGGCAAGGCACTCACTAGAAGGGTACACGCTATTCGCATTCAAGAAAGTATTGTCAACATGACGCGTTAGGCGGGCACCTTCCGTTGAAAGATTAGACGGCTGCACCTTATGTCAAATTAAGTGTGGAGTCGTTCGTTCAGTTCTAATTAGGTGTTCCCTTTAAGCATGGAAAGCACTGTATATACACAGGAAACGCGCGCTCACGTTAAGCGCGTGTCGTTCATCGCGGGCATGGTTCGTTGCTATGCGTGTCGTCGCCCCCTACTTCACCGCCTTCAGCCGGCCGGCCTGCCTGTTTTAACAGCTTCCTCCCGTCCTTTTTCTTGCTGCTGATTTTCGCTAGCCTCTTTTCGGACGTCTCCAGCTACGCGTCGCTTTATACCGTCGCACCCCCCCCCCCTCCCCCCCCCCCCCACACACACCTTTCTCCCCCATTATTTCCTGTAGCTCATCATCATCTCGAGCGGTGACTCCTCCTCGTTATACACTCTCTCGCTGGAGTTTCGATAAGCGAACTAAAATTAAAGAGACGGGTGAAACCCACGCGGAGTTCGCGGTGGGGCGTCGCGCACGGAAGAAGGGAGGTGTCCGTCCCTTTTTTTACCGCAATGCGGGTCATTGGAGCAGTGAAGCGAGCCACCACCCCCTTACACTCGCCGCAACGGCCGCTCCTGTCGCCTAGACTCACTGCCGCCTGACTTGATTCACATCGCCATGCCTGCCCGAATCGCGCGCGCTGAACTAGTTCCTCGCTGCATAGAAGAGCTACTCCGCGGCAGACTGCACGCGACGACAGGAGGACGGGAAGTGTATATACACTACCCAACACACACACACACCCTACCCTGCTCATATAGATGTATATTCGCCTCCCCACCCCCATGCTCTTAACGTTACCAGCACTGTCTGATAGCGTAAGATGAGAGGGCTCATGCATAGTTCTCGGGTCATTGCAAGCGTGGGAAACCGAATAAATAAAAGTAAGCGAAAATGAACTAAACAAGCAGAGCAAACGTATTTCTAGAAGCTCAAGAGCGGCTGGAACGCGAACGGCAACTCGATGCGCAGTGGCCCCTGCTAGCGTTGCTGTACTGCAGCGGCACTGCAGTTGAAATTCGAGCGGGCGCGCCGGGATCACTGCGATGATAGCATAGGAGGAAAGGAGGTAGGCGCGCAGGAAGATGGCCTTATCACTTCGGCAGGGCGGCTGACTGGTTTTATTGGCGTACCGTACGGGCCCGTCCCTCCGGAATATACCGAACGAACTGGGCTCTACGGAGTGTATAGCGGCGCTGTGCCCCTTAGACGCTGGGACCGGTCGCCGTTCGGAGAGCTATTGAGCGGCTCTGCTGTGCGCACCTAAGTGTTAGGAGAAGTCGCGAGATCGCGGAGAGATAAACTCGATCCTCTCTGACGTCGATCTGGGGCTCCGGCAGCATGCTGGCGCCGAGCCTTGAGCGAGGTGTAGTGTGCTCCCGAACCGATATTCGTCTGTTCGGATATTCGTCGGTTCGGATATTCGTCCGTTCGGATATTCGTCGGTTCGTATGTTCGTCCGTTCGAATATTCGCCCGTTCGGATATTCGTTGGTTCGGATAATCGTTGGTTCCGATTCGTCGGGTCGGATATTCGTCGGTTCGGACGTTTGCTTACGAGATGGCGTTCTTGTGCTCTGGAGCCACGCTGATTGGTTGTTGTGCGCTATAAAAATGGCACGTGCACACGACGACGCCTGCGCAGGGTTCGGTGCACAGCCTAGAAAGTAGAAGTTTGAAGCTGAAAGGGTTTTTTTCGTTCTGTATTAAACGTTGTAAGTACATAGTGAAAATTGAGTAGGTTTCCAGAGTCACAGACTGATGCGGGACCACTTGTCAGTAATAACAAAAACATACGGATGAAAAGACAGAAGCAGCAGCATAAGTGAATAAATTAGAGTGAAGTTTAATTTTCATCAGGCTGAGAAAAACAAAAGCATATTAAAATAACCAAGGAAAGAAGTAGGAATTCTTACTGACAGATAAGTCAAACGATCGCAGGAGGGAATACTGAATAATCTGGGAAGGTTTATAAGAACATTCGGAGAGGGTAGAAGATATAAAGATTAAATAGGCTTCCGTATTAACAGTTTCAATTATTTTCTTGCTTCTTTCACTTCCATCTGGCTTCCCCGCCGGGGCTATTAAATCACGTTTTTCCTCGACGCAGACGTGCTTTGAAGGCAGACGTAGCCCTAGTGCCTGCCTTTGACAGTCAGAGCAATCAAGCTAAGTGAGTACTGCGTTAAAACAAAGAGAAAGGAAAGCGACCGTATTCGAGGTAGACAGCCTGCATACAAGCCGAAACGTCCAAAGCATGTCGGCTTATGGGGCGTAGCCAGCGCCACCTTTGAAGTGAGTGGACACTCTGGGAAAGACCGAAAGTGAACCAGATGTGATGTGTATAGAAATGTGACGTCACAGCATGCGCTTTTTTTTTTTTTTGAAGCGAATATAGAAGAGCTCGAAAATAAAGGCGCACGGAAATGCGACGAAGAGCACAGACGGCGACGGCATCGGCTGCCTCATTTCCGTGGAGCCCAAACGAGAGATCGGTGCGCGGGATCCGCGCGCTCTCTCTCCGGGCATTTCCCACGGGACCCGACGCCGACCAGGACACTGATTTCAATCCGATTTATACTTTTAAAGAAATATGCGAGTATTACAAATCCACGCACCAAACTCTTCCCACCCCGTGCAAAGGGCTGGGGAAGGTCAACGAGCGGGTACTCCTGCGCCTGCTCACCAACACGATGTTGTGCCCGGAAACTCTGCAACATTTCGATCCTCAATTCGACGGGCGGTGCTTACACTGTGGGGAGGTGTCTGACACTTACCACATGGTGTGGGCCTGCCAGCAGAACCCATCCCTACCCCCTATCCCAAACCCCACCCGAGAGGACTGGGAGGCGACCCTGTCCGGTTGCTGCACCCTCGAGGCCCAAAGGGCCTTAACGCAGCGCGCCCGGGCTGCGGCAAACGCCAATAGGGTACCTGTCTAGGCATCCCACCTAGTGGTTGTAAGGGCGTGACCCTTCAGGTCACGACCCCCAACACCTCTCCCTATGATTTTGTCGTGTCCGGTCGCTGTGTTGAATGCAGCGAAAGACGCACACGGTACTTTAAGACTTCGTTTATTGAAAGCTGAAGAGGGTGCGACCAGCGTCGACCGAGGCAGCAGCCGAACTGGCCGCCCGAAGAAAGGGGGGAGCGGAGAATCGTCCACGGGAGGGAGTGGCTTCCCAGAACAGGAGGAGGGTGCGGGGGCGCACCGTGGGGGGGCATCTGGTGACAGCGTGCGACGAGGGGCAAGTGTCGTTAGGAGGAGGATTGAGTGGTCGTTAGGAGGAGGATTGAGTGGTCGTTAGGAGGGGGCGCACACACACAAAAGCGATAAGGGGACACAACACTTCCTTCCCCCTTAGAAAGTTGCCTGGTATCGTGCAGGGGGTCGGCGCTCACGCGTGGAGGCGCGCTGGCTTTGTGCGCTCGGGGGAGAAACACTTGTAGGCTGGCTGTTGTTCGCTGTGTCTCCTGGGTCTGTCCTGGGCGAAGTCTCTTCTTCCGGGAAGAGGGGCCAGGCTATGTGGGAAGATGGTGCACGTGTTCTCTCCGCTGGCGGACAGCTCTCAGACGGCGTCGTAAATCTACGCAGCTGGTTGAGATGTCGGCGTGCTACTGTGCCATGTATGTTGACGAGCCAAGAGCGCAGGCCTATGCGTCTGACAATTGTAGCTTCCTCCCAGCGTGGCTTTTTCAGAAACTGTCGGGCGAGGACGCGCTGCCCCTCATTAAGCGTGCCGCAGCGCGGAATTGCTTTTTCTTCCCGGAACGTCTCTGCCTTTGGCTCGGGGAGGATGGCTGTGAGCTGGGTTCGCATTTCACGCTCGAACATCATTTTCGAGGGGGTCTCGCCTGTTGTGCTCTGAACCGTCGTGTGCTGCTTGAAGAGAAAGCGCGCAAGGCGGCGCTGCAGCGAGCTTGTCTGATCTCTTTCAAGGGCGCGTTTTAGCTCGGCTACGTAGCGCTCGGCTTGTCCGTTTGTCGCTGGGTGGTAGGGGGCCGATGTAACTGAGGAGATCCCGTTGTCGCGATAAAACTTGAGAATCTCCGCAGACACAAACGGTGTTCCGTTGTCCGACACTACCTTGCGCGGCAGGCCGAACGTTGCAAATAGTGATCGGAGGTTGTCAATGACTGCTGCCGAAGTCGTCTGTCCCATTTGCCTTATCTCAAGCCACTTTGTGTAGGCATCTACGACCACAAGGAAAGTGCAGCCCTCAATTGGTCCTGCAAAATCAATGTGCAATGTGTGCCATGGTGTGTCTGGCTTTTCCCATTCTGGGACAGGAGCTTTCGGCGGGGCGCTCCGGCTGCTCTGGCAAGGCTTGCATTCTCGCACCACTGTTTCGATGTCGTTGTCAATGCCAGGCCACCACATGTAGCTTCTGGCACACTTTTTCATTGCAACGATGCCCCGATGTCCGGCGTGGATGAGAGACATAGCTTGTGCGCGCAGTTCTCTCGGCATCACAACTCGGGACCCAAATATGATGCAGCCGCGATGGGTGCTCAACTCTGTAGCTCGCCTGCGGTAAGCGTCGAAGTTGTCCCCTTTGAGTTTATGCACGTTGCCTTGTTGAACAGCTGTGTAAACTAGCCGGAGAGCTGCGCACTTCTGCGTAGATGCTGCAACTGTGCCTGCTGTAAGCGGAGGTTCTGGCAGTGCTTCGAACATCAGAACGTCTCCTGGTGGAAATGGTTCGTCAACAGTTGCGTCTAGTGGCAGACGGCTTAGCGCATCGGCGTTTTGATGTTTACTCCCATTGCGGTAGACCAGAGCGTAGTCGTACGCTGAGAGTTTGATGGAATGCTGCGTCGGCTCGATGACACCTTGCTGCTCCAGTTTGTCCAACTCTTTTTCAACTGAATCTCGGAGAGCAAACGGCACCGGCCTGGCCTTCAGAAATTTGGGTTGCGCGTTGTCCAACAACTCCAGTGTGACCGGGGGCCCTTCGTTTCCTGGAATCTCTTCCGAGAATACTCTTTCGTATTTCTCTTGCAGTTGCTCAACCATGTTCTGGCTCGGCGTCTGGTGTATGCCGCATATCATCACGCCTAGTGGAGAAAACCAGTTTCTCCCTAGAAGGCTTGATCCTGTGCCCTTCACAACAAGCAGAGGTAGCGTATGGGTCTGGCCGTTGTAGTTAACCTGCACGTTGGCAGAGCCCAATAGTGGCAGATTCTGTCCTGACCACGTTCGCAGGTGCGTGTCGTCTTGTTGCAGGGCTGGTGCGTCAGAAGGCCATGAAGTTCGGAACGTGTCCTCACTGATCAGAGTACAGGCTGCGCCGGAGTCCACCTCGAACTTAATCAGCTGGTGATGTACGCTTACTTCTGTAAAAATCTTCGGTCGCGTGCCGAGATTCATGGTGTTCAGGTCGTACAACACAGATGGTGTTGCTGATGTTGTTCCATGGAGATCAGATAGCGGCGTATTCTCTGAGGCGTTGACGCTGTGATTAGGCTGGGAAGGTGACTTTATCTTGGCAAGTCTCCGTTTCGTAATGCATGCTCTTTCGATATGCCCTCGCTTGTGGCAAAAATTACACGTGGCTGACTGGAATCGACATCCCTGGGGGTTGTGTTGGTCGTCACACCGCCAGCAGCGTTGTGCCTTTTTGACCGATTTTACAACAACAGAAGGCTTGCGCACCTGGTTGCTTGTCTGGTGTACCGGCTCGGTGTTCCGGCGAATCCCTCTCTGCTGGTGACCGGCGCTCTCCGCTCGAACGGCGATGTCGTAAGCTTTGCTGAATGTGAGGTCCTTCTCAGCGAACAGGCGCTGCTGCAGTGACTCATCACTCAGTCCGCACACAAATCTGTCGCGTAACATCACGTCCAAGGGAAGCATGGTGGTGTTAGCAGAAGAAGCTGCGTCTCCCTCCTGCCCGGTAGCTGTTGTCGACAGCGTTCCAAAATTGCAGTCGGCAGCAAGCTTCTTGAGCGCGGCTACGTAGGCGCTCACAGTTTCTCCTTCCAGTTGATCTCGTCGTTGGAAGCGAGCCCGGCTGTAGACCTCGGATGGCCTTGGGTCGTAGTGCTTTTGCAGTGCTGATACGATGTCGTCGTACGACACTGCCGCTGGTGTGCTTGGCTGAATAAGGGCGCAGACAGTATCGTAGGTCTGCTCCCCGCACAGCGTCAGCAGGTTGGCCCTCTTCAAGGCTGGGTCTGTGATGTTGTTAGCTTCAAAGTAGAACTGAAGGCGTCCAACCCACGATGACCACGATGAGCCGTTGAATTCTGGTATCTGATTGGGAAACCCTCGCGTAGCCATGGCTTGTCAATAGCGTTGCGTAGCGCGGGTCGAATCCACTTTCTCGTCGCCACTGTCGTGTCCGGTCGCTGTGTTGAATGCAGCGAAAGACGCACACGGTACTTTAAGACTTCGTTTATTGAAAGCTGAAGAGGGTGCGACCAGCGTCGACCGAGGCAGCAGCCGAACTGGCCGCCCGAAGAAAGGGGGGAGCGGAGAATCGTCCACGGGAGGGAGTGGCTTCCCAGAACAGGAGGAGGGTGCGGGGGCGCACCGTGGGGGGGCATGTGGTGACAGCGTGCGACGAGGGGCAAGTGTCGTTAGGAGGAGGATTGAGTGGTCGTTAGGAGGAGGATTGAGTGGTCGTTAGGAGGGGGCGCACACACACAAAAGCGATAAGGGGACACAACAGATTTAATAAATGTTTTCACCACCACCACCCCCGCAGACGGCGACCAGACAAGCGCGAACGCTTGCCCAGTCATACACTCTAAACAAAAAGGATTAAAAGGGGAGTAGTGTTGGTATCTGAACTGAATTAAACTCGCACTGCGCTTTACGATGCTCGTGGTTACCTTTATGGCTTTCTTAAACAAAGTACATTTACTGAACTGCCCAAGCCGCCAAAGAAAGCTTCCTAGTCGTTTCGTCTTGCTGACGAATTAATCACGGTTCTTTCTTTATTTGTTTGTTTCTTTGTTTGTTTCTTTGTTTCTGTTTGTTTCTTTGTTTGTTTGTTTCTTTCCTTCTTTCTTTCTCTCTTTCTTTCTTTCGTTCTTTCTTTCCTTCTTCCTCTCTCTCTCTCTTTCTTTCCTCCTTTCTCTCTCTCTCTTTTCTCTCTCTCTTTCTTTCTTCCTGTCTTTCTTTCGTTTTCTCTTTCACTCTCTCCCTCTTTTCACCGGAGCTATATTTTAACGCGACAGTGTTAAAGGCCCCGTTCTGCCGAAAATCCGGTGTCGGCGTTGTCGGTGTTGTGAGCAAAAAATCATGGTTATGGCTCTGGCAGGTAGTCCACAGAGAGTAACCTACAGAAGGCAGGTGGGCCGCCTAGGGCACATAGATCACAACCTGCCCACCGTGGCAGGTGGCAGTTAAATTAATGATTGGTCGCCCGGGAGGAGCCATCCGGGAAGCACAAGGCCCACCGCTTGCAGCACCTGCCATCGCAGGGCAGAGGCACATCGCTCGACTGCTGCACCACTTTGCCAGGAGCGGTATGACGACTCCCAGGAATCTATGAATGTAAAAGTAGAGAATGACATTCTGCATATATGAGAATTAACCCAACACGCTATCGCGTCAGACCCTCAAGGCGGAGCTTAGTGTCCCCTCTAATTTTTTTATTTTATCTTTTCTGTTTTCTTTGCCAGCACGTCGTGGTGACCTCTGCAGTAACTCACCGCTTGGGATATCTCCGCATATCTGTTCCGTGAGCGCTCTACGGAGCAAAAGCGTGGTATCCACTACAGCACGCCGATTCAGCAGCGTCAGTGGAAAGGGTGGCGTGACGCACGCGCGCATGGCGCATCATTACACCGCGCGAGAAATTCCTGAGCGTTCCCCCCAAAGCCCGAGCGTAGCCGTAGCACGCTCTGCGGCACGTGTTGAGATGCCCGACTTCGACAACGTTCCGATTCGCGCCCGAACGGCCTGTGGTGCTTGCCTTTCCTCGCCTGCCGATTGCACTGCGTTAAAAAAAATGCAAAACATAAAAAAAACAAAAAAAAAGAAATGAGTACAGAGCGCGTTCGGGAGACGCGCAGTAGATCCTGCGAAGACGGGACTTGCTGCATGAGAACGCGTTGCCTGCGGCTTCAAGAGCGTCGTCTCTCTGGTACTGCCGGCTCGAGATTTTCTCGCGCTCCCTGGGGTGTAGAGAAACGATAGTCGATGCGCCGTCTCCAAGCGTGACACTACCTCATTATACGGAATGCTTGGAATTGGGGCGGCGGCAGTGTAATTGACGCGCTTAGCGATCATGGTGGTTGTGGTGACGGCGCCGTTTTGATGATGGTGCTGATTCGATTTTAATGGCGCACAGTGCCTGATGTGTTTTTTGCTCTGCAGGAGAGGTGGTCTAAAGGCCTATTATCTGAAGTATTTATCCTACAGATAAACCGAGTGCTAGCCCGGGGGAAAATTCACACTCATTGCAGAACTGATGGCTATACCCGGCGGTCCTGAGGATACAAACAAGTACAGTCTTTGTCAAAAGTAACCAGGCTGCACGTTTTTCTTCTCAGTCGTATATTAAAGCTATTATGCCAGCCCTCAAGCTCTAAATCTCTGTATGGTAAGAAGAGCCCCTGTTCTCAACATCAAATAACTTTTTGATCTTTAGGGAAGCCGTGAGGGCACCACTAGACGAATGAGAAGCAAACCATGCAGCCTGGTTACTTTCGACAAAGACTGTGCCTCCCAAATATGAGGTGGATGGTCGAACCACTGGGCTACTGCTGCGGTTAAGTTTCCGCTGTGGTCAAATCCGCGGGTGTTTGGGTTTGGTGCTCTCTGCGTTTGCTAAGCACGTCGGTCTAAACGCTTGAAGATCCCGTAGCTAACGCTCTTAAGTCGAACACTGCAGACAGTGTAGGCGGAGAATTTTTTCCTTCACGCCGCCTGGTTTCTGGACGCTACTTTATCTTATGGTCTACTACGGATGTCACGCCATTCCGAAGTGACGTCATTTTTAGGACCACTGCTGCCGGCCAACGCCGATGTCGGGTTTTGTTGCCGAGCCATACAATGCTTTGGAATTAAAAAAAAAAATAATGTAGTGGAGGTTTGCCCCTTTTGATTGAATTTCTGCGACAACTGAGGTAGTTCGAAACGTCGCTGCAAGGTGGAGTATTAGAGGCCCTGGGAACCGGAATAGCGGTAGGGGTGTAAAAAAGCTTAGGCGATCGTTAGTGTATCGTTTGAATGCGTAAGCAGCCAAACGTTCATTACATCCAAGGTGTATGCACAAAAGTTGGTTTGGTTTATGGGGTTTAACGTCCCAAAGCAACTCAGGCTATGAGGGATGCCTTAGTGAAGGGTTCCAGAAATTTCGACCACCTGGGGTTCTTTAACGTGCACTGACATTGCACAGTACACGGGCCTCTACTATTTCGCCTTCATAGAAATTCCACCGCCGCGGCCGGGATCGAACTCGCGTCTTTCGGCTCAGCAGCCGAGCGCTGTAACCGCTGAGCCACCACGGCGGCGCGCAGAAGTTCGTTTTATCCATGGTCCAGATACGGAAGTTTATCATATCCGAGGTGGCATACTTACATTCGTTATATCCGAGGTAACACACGAAGTTTCGTTGCATCCGATGTTAACAATCGGAAGTTTGTTATATCCGAGGTGGCATACTTAGGTGCGGTATATTCGATGTTAACACTGAAATTCGTTATATTTGACGTGGCATACTAAGGTATTTTATATCCGAGGTTAACACACATAGTTCGTTATGTCCGAGGTGGCATACTAGGTTCGTATAGGTAGTACACTAAGTTCTAGCCCAGTGGGTAGGTGGGTCACCGGGCACTGGCTTCTGAAAGTCGGCGGTCTGCCATTTCAGCTCAATAAACGCATCAATAAAGCGTTCGTCATGAACTGCGATCATCCTTTTATATTAGGCAGTTGCCCGGCGTGACAGGCACAGCGTTGTGGAGGTACGCTTCAGTGCATCGTCCAGAGTATACGTGAAGAACTGGGTTCATCCATCGAGTTGGAAGCAGCCGTTGGTGCCTGATTTTTACAGAGAGCTCGTGGCTTCATTTGTGACGTCATTGCGTTCGAACCAATTAGCACGGCTTGTTACCATGACGTCACTAGTGGCGCACTATGTTCTCTCCAATCAGCACGGCGCTTTGCAAGCTCTCGTGTTACGGAAGATGACGTCGCAGAAACGAGAAACATGACCTTAACCGCTGCCACTTAAAGAAAAAAAAGAACGCTCTCTATGTATAGCTTCCATTATCAACGTGTAAGCCATGAGAATTCAGCTGAACTAAGAGGTAACCAATGGAATCGAGGTTATCGAGTGTCTTCCAATAAAGTGCGCCACAAATTCCGTCCAGAACAGAAGTGCTACGGCACTTCTTTTAATTGACGCGTCTAAAACTTCGCTAATTGTGCTGCCTAAAGACCACATCTAGAAACTGAATCACTCTTGCCAGTCTTTAGGGAGCAGGCAGGTGACCAAACTTAAAAAAAAGGAGGGGCATTAAGTGCCTGAGAAGGGGCTTCGCAGTTAAGTGCGTTTAGTAACGTACTCGTTACCGAAATTAGCTTTGATAGAACGCAAGAGTGCATGACACCGGTTGCCGTTCAAATTAGACATTTGCCGTTACAGAGACAACGTCTTTCTGCCGACAGCCTGTCTATGTTCTCTCATTTAAAGAATGTTCAAGTAAAACTCTTGTTTAGGCTAGTTGCTTCATGGTGAAAGTTTAGTTTGTGTTTCTTTTCTGTCCCCGTCGGTCACGCCGTCTTCATATAACTTTCAATTAAAAAGTTTGCTGTGTGATTTATGGGCATTGTACCAGTCAGCATACTTCATACGCATGCTTACAAAGTAGACTGGCACAGGCTAAAAAGCGGTTTTACTGACGTTTCGAACTGGTAACTACTCTTCGTCACTGCGGAGCACTCTTACTTTTATTAACTCTGGCTCCAATTTGAAGTGTTACCAGAACCTCATTCCTTTTTTTTTTGCCCCCTCTACGTCTACATTACGACAAAGAGGTCATCTCTATTCAACACGCCTTCAGAATTAATGAGTGATACAGGGTACAGTGTTGGCGAAAATGTTTAAGGTCACAGCGTTCGGCTGTGATATGAATGTTCCTAGAATGGTCGGTGTAACGGATTAGGACCTTCTGCTTGCATTTCAAGGTCATCAGATCTTTATTAGTGCCCTAATGGCTCTATTATAGGGCTGAAGCGAAAAGCCTTTGGCCCTAAGACTTCTGGCCAAGACTTTACACGCTTTTCGCGACACTAATCTGATTGACACGAGAGAAATGGCTTCATTTAGTCGGGCTCCACTTACTAGAAATGCGTTTAATATGTGTCACGGTCGTTTTTGGATTGACAATCGTTAGTAATCTGCACGTACAACCTCGTTGAGCCCGTTTTAAGCGGAGTTACAACAGGGCGTCAAATTCGCACTCCTTGAGAATGCTCGCTTCAGGGCGACTCGCGAATGGAATCCGGAACCGGCAGCTAATTGACAGGCGAAGGCTACGGCGGCCGAAAGCGAAAGCATTGTGTGTGTGTGTGATGCAGTTGACGACGGTGGCACGTCGACCTTCGCGCAACAAAAAGTGCGAAAAGAAAAGAAAAAAACCGCCGCTGTCACGTATTTCTTCGGGCGTAGGTGGAGGCAGCGGCCGCTGTCTTGACTGGGCCGTCCACGATCACGGTCGCCCATTCAACGGCCGGTGGGAACTGGCCGATACGGTCCTCCTGCAGATCGCCGCCCGAACGAGGCCGGCTATCTGTCCCGGCCGTTACGCCGACGGGTCCGGGCACGTCCCCGCTGTATACCGCGTTTACCCGAATACAGGCCGATCGCGAATGTGGGTCGGTAAGCTGCGGCGCTAACAAAGAGCTAACAAGGAGGGTTCAGCTTAAGTTAACGACAGCGCAGCGAGCTATGGAAAGAAAAATGATAGGTGTAACGTTAAGAGATCGGAAGTGGGCGGAGTGAGTGAGGGAACAAACAAGGGTTAGTGATATCTTAGTTGAAATCAAGAGGAAGAAATGGGCTTGTGCAGGGCATGTAATGCGAAGGCAAGATAACCGCTGGTCCTTAAGGGTAACGGAGTGGATTCGAAGAGAAGGCAAACGTAGCAGGGGACGGCAGAAAGTTAGGTGGGCGGATGAGGTAAAGAAGTTTGCGGGGATACAGTGGCCGCAGCTGGCAAATGACAGGGTTAATTGGAGAAACATGGGAGAGGCCTTTGCCCTGCAGTGGGCGTAGTCAGGCTGATGATGATGACAAAAAATTCAGGGGGGGGGGGGACACTTTGTTGACCTAAAGTGCGATGAGGTGAAAGCCTTTTGCGCGGTGTTGCTGCTTGTATCACTGATGTGTGGTTAAGTTGTTAGTTAAGTGCACAACTGTTTCTGAATCTTAAATGCTGGAGACACTGGAGGGCGTCTGGGAGGCATCCGCCTGATTCGACGCCTTTCTGCAAACACTCTCCAGCGTCCTAGACAAGGAGAACTGCATATGCGTTAGCAGGAAGGTGCGTCGCTATTAGCACGCTCGCCTGCTGAACGGTAGGATGTTGGTTCGAATCACATCGTGCCGAAAAGATTTTTTTTTTCTGGTCTGACTAGAACAAGCGTGACAACCTTCTGCTGACCACCTTCTGTCGACTACGATGAGGCATTAAAGGCTTTCGCCTTATTACAACGAGCAGAGTGCAACACGAGTGCTGCGGGAACCGTTAGGCTGCATTTGCAAGAGAAACGAATATTTTTTGAGACATTGAAAGGCACAGGGAAATGTTACGATGTCTGTTTCTTCGTAGATGGTGTCTATAAGAAAGAAATTAAACGAGGCAATTTTTTCTCTGTGAGGCGGGGGGGGGGGGGGGGGGGGGGGGGGGGGGGGGGGTCATATTTTCTCAAAGTATCCCAAATTAATTTGTTTCTGTAGTCGACACCATTGTATTAACAATAAGTAACATTTCCCTATACATTCCTTGGTATTTTCGTAAATACAACACAGTACAATACGGTACAATACAATAAAATACAATGCAATACAATATAATAAAATGCAATGCAACAAACAAAATGCTATACAGCACTATACAATACTATACAGTTTCAATCAGCGTAAAATACATTGCAGTGAAGCGCTTATCAGCGGGTCACACAGCCTCTGAGTGTAGTTTGCGACGCATAATCTCGCGTGCTCTACACACGCAGAGTAATAAACAAAGGTTTTGCTGCAAACAGTTAAAAACGCCGCAATATGAAAACAAGATACGCCACACACCCTCAACCCAACACCCTGTCCTTTGGAACAACCTGACCATAACCTGCCATAACCTGACCATAGCCTGACCATAACCTGAAACGGCTAGGCTGATTCTGGTGGTACCTCTCTCGCCCCTCCCTTCCCTTACTAATAGTTGAAACTTAGGTCAAAAAGTACTCAGCAGGTATACACACAAAAAAATTATTGAATGCATGATGAAATTTAATTCCTAGTAGATAACCCACTCAAGAATATTTAAGATGTGCTTATAGGTCTTGCATTTATGAAGACAGTCGAGCTTGACCAAGAGTTTCAGCCGTTTGAAAACAACTTGGATTTCGGGAAGATGAAACCAGGAGTTAAGAACAGTAAAGCGTCTTGACCCGTTTTGAGTACCGTTTCAACGTTACCGGAACTGCAGCAATCGAAGGAGCGTACAAAGAAATGGTCAATACAGATCGGCGTCTAATTCGACCGCCGAACTGCATCATCGTTGCAGGCCCTGGCATGCTCCCTTAGATGTTTATTATTCGTTTATTTCAATCTCAGGGTACATGCATTAAAGAGGAGGTGGTTGTATAACAACTAAATGATAAAAATGATGCAGCGTACAAAAAAAGGCTCGCAATTATTTCCAGCGAAAGAAAACAGGCCTTCCAAGTTTAGTAATGCTAAGTCAAGAATTCCCGGCACAGGTTTAAGCGCATGCGTAATAGTCTGCCAAAGTAGTCTTAAAATTTATTATATAGTCCGATACAGCCCGAGAACGAAGGGGCAAATGCCTCTCACATGACCCCCTCCAGCCAATGGCGTCAGCCGATTCTCTCCCTTGACATATTCTTCCCCTCTGCCCCTTGACCGATCCCCTTGGACCTGCTAGCGTGAAATCACAAGGAATGGTAGCTGAACCGGGTTTTAGTTCGCTTAGGCGGATTACCCATGGCGTCATGAAAATCAGTCGACACCATTGACGTTCTTGTGTTCTTGAGTTCTATCCGACTGCAGTTATTGAATAATGCCTATAGCTGTGGAAACAGAACCTGTTCTAGAGACAGCCTGCAGAATTGCGAGGAGACTTTGGCTAAAGTGTTGAGAGGCGAAAGCCGAGGACGCTATGCCGTGACGACTTCCGGTGGATGTGACGTCACACCGCTCTCGTGGCTATATCGATACCCAAATTACACATCTTTCGGGGATTTTAAGTGTTAATTACGCTTAATTACACGTTTCCATCTAATTTGGCACGAATCCTACGTTTTTCCGACCATTCTGTGACAATTTTCACTATGCCGTGACGACTTCCGGTGGATGTGACGTCACACCGTTCCCGTGGCTATATCGACGTCCGCGCTATTTCGACGCAATTTCGACAATTTGCCTACAATTAATTAACTAATTAATCTACAGTCATCAAACTTGGCTTCTAGTTTCATTTTTTCCTGCTCTATCTGAAACAAGCATTGGTTTTCTTCTACCTTTTTTTTAGTTCCCGAGTTAAACGCGTGTGACACGCTTTGCTAACAGACGACAGCATGAGCCATTAAAGGCTTTCGCCTTAATAAATGATATCAGTCTAGGAGGATATAAAAAAGCTGCAGTTTTTTTATATCCTCCTAGATATCAATAGACGAACAGGCAGCCAGGAGGGTCAAGTTTCTGCTTATAAGGACAGTACTTGATGAAATCAATGGCAGTGGTTGTAGTTGTGCCTCTACGACATTCTCGTCGTCTTCCTTAGTGTGAAGTTTGGTCACTCCATGATTTTCATTAAACGAGGAGCATTTCTAGCGCTAACCCACGGTGGCTAACCCTCAAAATTTTCTGATCTTCAGTGATGTCTGGATGGAAAATTATGTTATCCGGGTGGGGCGCTAAAGATGAACACGAACTGGATGCAATGTTGCATTGAAGAAGAAGAAAAAATGGGAATGGAAGTTTAGTCAAAGGCTACAACAACAACAACAATCAGAGCGATGCCCTGAAGAAGACAGCACAAGCGATTCGTGCCGAAGCTAAAGCACGGGATGCCATTAAGCCTGAGGACATTATCATCATCAAATGTATGCCCTTGCACTTGCTCGGAATGGTTTTCTGATGGGTATGTTCCAGAGGCCCTGAAGGTTGACCATTTAGAACGCTTTTTGAGGTATGCCAAAGAGACAGCCAGACTTTTTATTTGTTAGTTTGTTACTTGCCGACCAGACACGGGCACTGTTTGAACCCGGCTCTTCAAGATAATGCGAAACATTGGGTCAAATCCGGTCTGTACGGAATATACGAAATGTGCGGAATATAGGTCTATACGGAATGTGCGCAACTTATACTATAAAATGACCCCAAAAAAACTTTCTCACATTTCGCGGACAAACGCATCGTAACTTGCAGAGAGCTGATGGTTTGTTGTGCCCATTTTCTCGCGCTATGTAGTACACAGACACTACACTACCTCCAACGGAGATTCCTACCTACCTAGGTGCACTATTCATGGGAGAGTAGGGCCACGTATTCCTGTTACACTCTACCCAGTATTGTGACCACTGCTCGCTATCCGCATAGCCCACGGGTTGGGCGATATGAGATCCGACTCTCGAACTTGGGACGACGACCCGGACCAAGGTCCCGGAACACAATTGTTTTTGTCTCTCTCTCTCTCTCTCCCCACAGTGAGTCAAAGAACCATATACATATGAATCGATCAGAGGTAAGCTGTGCTTGAACAAACTACAGCATGAATACCACGAATCTTAGAGTTGATCCTGAGTGACTGCGAAAGAAACAAGCATTGTAAGGTTGGCTTTTATTTGAGTGGATGCGGGACCCGTGTGCATGCTCGCCGCTTTGCCAAGATGGCGGCCACCATTTCTGGTAAGAGGAGTTAGCTGCGTTGCTAAGTAAAGAAAGACAGCACAAGAAGAAGAGAGCGAAAAAGGAAGAAGAATAAAAGGTAAGAACGAAGGAAAGAAGGAACTGAGGAAATAAAAGAGATAGCAGCGAAAGAAGAGAAGATAGAAACAAAGGAAGAAGGAAAGAAAGATGTGATCACTCGAGGTAACTGCGGGCAATTTGTGTAAAGGTTGTCGCTTTCTTCTGCCGCCTAGTGGTGCAGTTATCTGCCTAATGCCCTCTACCAGTAAGTGTGCAGCGCGAAAAGAATAACACTCAGAAAACAGACAGGAAGTTGTCGGGCACGTATTGAAAGCAGTGCAATGCAGGATTCAAGTTCTGTGGAACCGTTTGTTTTTGAGCGCAGTCATTGTCACACGGGAAACTATAGCAGAAAAGACGGACACCCCTTACAAGAATTTTTTTTAGACAGTCTACAGACTGCCTATAGACTTCTTCTGTCTATCAAGTCTATCTAGAGACAGCCTAGAGGCAAAACAAATGTTATAGACAGTCTAAAGACAATCTATAGATTTATGGCCATAACTTTCAGTAGACGTTTGTCTTTAGACAGTCTATACACTATGAGTAGAAAAAAAGAAATATCTATAGGAAGGCAATAGAGTCTACATGAAGTCTATAGACTGTCTATAAACCATTTTTATTATAGACACATCAGACGTAGAAAGGAAAATACGTAGATCAGGCGTAGAAGAGAAATTAGGAGCACGTTCTGCCCATGTCTGTTCTGATGATTTCCCGCATGAATGTGAACGCGACCAACGCGGCCAGCGTTGTGCATACTTATTGTGCATACCTCGCGTCGTTTTAAACAAATTGATGCTATACCACCACGTGACAACCGTCAATGACGTCATCATTAGTAATGTGACTCATTTTAACTGCCAATTAATTCTCAACGTACGTTTCATGTGACCCATTAAAACCCTTACGCATGGCAGTGACCGCCTTGCACGAAGTCATCGCTGTCACAAGGGACGCTGACACTCCGAGTGCCACGTAATTCACACGGAGAGCAAAAGTGAAGAAAAGTAAAAGGAAGGTCATCAATCCGCCGCCGTGGCTCAGTGGCTACGGTGCTCGGCTGCTGACCCGAAAGGCGCGGGTACGATTTCGGACGCGGCGGTTGAATTTGGACGGAGTCGAAATTCTAGCGTTCCGTGCACTGCGCAATGTGAGTGCACGTTAAAGAACGCCAGGTGGTCTAAATTTCCGGAGCCCTCCACTATGACGTCCTCACAGCATGAGTCGCTATAACGATAGCCTGAACGCTATAAATTTGTCCATTGGCTGAGGAAAGTGACGTCACGAGACTGAAAGTGACGTCAATTCCGGCAAAAACATTAGCAGCTGCCAATTCTATCCCATTGCCAACACATAATGACATTAAGTGACCGTGTGAATTTTTTCTTCAGTTTCCGTTCTTTCGTCTCGTCACCATTGGCCAGCCTTGCCCCTGGTCCTGGAGCCTGCGTACGACATTACTTGCTGGCTACCAGCTATGACGACATAGGTGGCTGCCACCAGTGATAACGCGGTGAAATAATGAACCATCACTTCGTTTGTTGCTAAGTACATCCGTGCTGTGCAATGTCTATCGAGCAGCACATAGGTTAGTAGTTATAAGTGCTACATGTCTCTGACCGTTGAAACGCAGTTCCTTTGCAGCGCCGACGGCGTATACCCTGTGATCGAATGATCCGGAAGGAAGCGCATCTCTTAGACGAAAACACCTGTCTCAATTGCGTCCTAACAGTGCGCCAAGAATAAACTGCGCGGTGTAGAAATAGGGAAGAAACTTGAAAGAGAAAAAGTTTCCCTTTATCACCTGTTTCCATCTGCGGAGAAGTGACGACGTCATCATTTGACCACAAACGATGTATTGTGGTTAGATAGCAGCGGGACACAGCATTCTTCCGTTCTTATTCGTCAGAAAGCCACCACGGTATCCGTGACTGGACACGCCACGTAGTTTCCTGCCATAGGATAGACACGCTTTTGAACTTCGCAACGCCTGCAAGGCACAGCTAGCCTTGTGCAAACAAGAAAGCAGGATTAATATTAGTCGCTGTGGTATGAGAGATCTTTGTACCAAGCCCAGTCCAGAAGTTATTGGACTCAGCTAGCTGTAATGCTTATTCATTGTATTTAGGCGGTGAGGTAAAGCTGTAGCTAAGGATAAGCCGCAGACGTTTGAAGTCAGGGAGACATTCCCTGTCTCTGATTTTGTCAATGAACGTTTTTCGTTTCCGGGCCCTCAAATAAAATATTTGAGAAAGCGGGTAGCTCACTGCAAAGTTTACGTCTTGAGGATTCCCTCTTCCTTGCGAACAAAAACTTTGAGATCACTGCGGTGACCCGCGTTGGAGCAATGCGAAAACAAAACGTCCACACACTATATCGACATTCATGGCTATTCTGACGTCCATGCACTAGACCGACGTCCATGGCTATTTTGACGCCAAAGTGTAATTTTCGCGTGCAATTAATTAACTAATTGCAACTCAAGAACCAAATTTTTCCCACAGCAAGATCTCGTCATACACTATCTAACAAAATCAAACTTTTGAACATTTATCTTGATTGATTGACACAATTATGTGTGCTGTGCGATGTCAGTGCACCTTTAAAGAACTCCAGGTGGTCGAAGTTTCTGGAGCCCTTCACTACGGCGTCCCTCATAGCGTGAGTTGCTTTGAGACGTTAAACACCAATAAAAAACCAAACCAAACAATCACGCGGAAAAGTTTCGATGATGCGACATAGCAATGTAATGCTTTCCATTAAAAATTCCGCTCCGGTTATTCGGGCATTCTTGGTCGTCGCGCCAGCCTCGGGCAGTCCCAACTCTCGGCCACCGCGGCTCGAATGGGAACGCCAGACTCTCTGGCGGGGGCCAAGGGCGGAAAGGGAAGGCGGAGTGTCTCCGATCGGCCGTATACACGCGTAGTATACAACCGTCGGAGAACAGTCGCAGCGCCCCCTTCCCCCTCCTTGCAGTTCCTCGCCTCCGAAAGCCAGGGCGGCTCGCCCTAGCCGCAGGACCAGGTCAGTCAGACAACGCCGCCGAAGAATCGAGGAGGAGGACGCGGGGGACCCCGCTCCACCGCGCCTCCGTAGAAACCGTGCAGTGGAGGGGAGGCTATGCGAGACCCGGTCGCTGTGCAGAGCACGGCGGAAAGCACTGGTTCGGGTTCCGACGTCTGGAACACTGCACCGGGGTTTAAAGAACGGGGATATGCACAGACGACAAGCACAGAGTCCAATCTCGGGACACTCATCATCATCATCAGCCTGACTACGCCCACTGCAGGGCAAATGCCTCTCCCATGTCTTTCCAATTAACCCTGTCCTTCGCCAGTTGTGGCCACCGTATTCCCGCAAATTTCTTAATCTCATCCGCCAACCTAACTTTCTGCCGCCCCCTGCTACGCTTGCCCTCTCTTGGAATCCACTCCGTTGCCCTTAGGGACCAGCGGTTATCTTGCCTTCGCATTGCATGCCCTGCCCAAGCCCGTTTCTTCGTTTTGATTTCGACTAGGATGTCATTAACCCTGGTTTGTTCCCTCACCCACTCCGCTCGCTTCCAATCTCTAACGTTACACCTATCTCGGGACACTGCAGCAGCGTAAAGACGTTCATTTAATGTCATTAGGAAATATCGGTTTACGGTTTATGGGGGTTTAACGTCCCAAAGCGACTCAGGCTATGAGGGACGCCGTAGTGAAGGGCTCCGGAAATTTCGACCACCTGGGGTTCTTAAACATGCACTGACGTCGCACAGTACACGGGCCTCTAGAATTTCGCCTCCATCGAAATTCGACCGCCGCGGCCGGGATCGAACCCGCGTCTTTCGGGTCAGCAGCCGAGCGCCATAACCACTGAGTCACCGGGGCGCTCATATTAGGAAATATCATTACTTATAGCTCATTTAGGCACTTTGCCGCCGCGGTGGCTCAGTGGTTATGGTGCTCGGCTGCTTACACGAAAGACGCCGGTTCGATCCCAGCCGCGGCGGTTGAATTTCTTTGGAGGGGAAATTCTAGAGGCCCATGTACTGTGCGATGTCAATGCACGTTAAAGAACCCCAGGTGGTCGAAATTTCTGGAGCACTCCACTACGGCGTCTCTCATAGCCTTAGTCGCTTTGGGACGTTAAACCCCATAAACCAAACCTAAACCAAACCATTTATACACTTTATACTAGCTTTTCTGGAGTGTCCATTGTAGTACTTGTATTGTGAACTGTGTGTTGTAGCTGTGTTTTGGTGAGCGTTACGTCGCCAGTTCAAGTGTATTTCTTCTGTTATGTGGAAAGGAGTAACCGGTGCCATAATCAGGCTCCAACATCTAATTTTAAGTCCATGCCAATAAAAGAAAAAAAATATCGCGCATTTATAGGAGAGAAGCACAAAGTAAAATCGCCGGAACCGTAGTGAATCTCAACCTTGAGGATAAACATATAGGACAATCGCTGGAACAGTTAGGAAAGCGAACTTCGGAGAGAAGCTCAAAAGAAGACCGCTGGAACGGTAATGAACAGGTACTTACACCAGTGCAAACAGCGTGGTATTGGAAAAAAAAAAAAAAAACTGTACAGACAGGACAGAGGAATCTGCTCAGGAATCTAAGCACAGGAATCTGAGCACAGGAATCTGTACGCACAGAACAGTCGTACTTGGTGCTCCTCCAGTGATTACTCTGTGTGCTTCTCTTACTCACTGTCTGCTCTGCGCTTCTCTCCTAAGGCCCCGTCCTTTATAGTGGCGCAATGTTCCGTTATTGAAGCCGCTAACTCGCCCAATTTGACGCTTTATTCGAGTTTTGACATTTTTATGCATTAGTGCGATTTTCACTGTCCTTTTTGCTACAATAACCAGAGGGAGCGATCCGTGATTTGTGATAGACAAAAAATAAAAATGAAAAGCCAGCAAACAAGAGACTCGCTCATATGCTGGCCACGTTGCTGGTATTCTGTTCCGTTTGCCGTTTTTGTATACTGCATTTGATTTCTTTTGCCCTTCGTCGCCCGCGGTGACTATGAGACGCCCCTTTACCGAGATTTCGTTTTATTGAAGAACCACAGGTGATCGAAAGTAATCCGGAGCCTTTCACTACGGTGCCACTTGTAGCCCACGGTGTTGCTTGGGCACGCACAAACCTAACCATAAAAAAAAATCCAAAAATGAATTCTATGCATCATCGAGCCCAGCAACCTGAGCTATTATACAACGCAGTTCTCTACGCTGCGCCTCTTCGGCGTCGTCTGCGTGCGCTGCGCTGGGCAGACATAGCAGGCTGTCCACTTCCATCGCATCAACTATTCTTCGTGCGCATGATGTCGTGAGCTCTCTGCGCTTTCTGATGTATCCTGCTTCCTGCGTCTATAATTTCGTCTGGCTTATATGCTCTGCCACGTCGTCTGCTCTGTGCATCTATGAAGTCGTCTGGTCTGTGTGCTGCACGTCGCCGTCACTATCTACTATTATGACGTCATCTGTCCTCAGTGCTCTACGATGCTTTATGTAGCGTGTGTGTATGTGATGTCGTCTGCTGTACGTGCTCCATAATGTCAAGGCCTGTGTCCGAAACAGGCCTCCTGCCTGTCTATAATGTCGTCTGCTTCGCGCGTTCCATAATGGTGAGGCGTTTGCGTCTAAAGCAGGCCCCGGAACAAGAGAAGACGTAGGTACGCACTATCCCCGTCACTTCCGATTACCCGACTGCTGGTACAGCTTCTACAACGCTGCCCCGTTTTAACCGAGACGGAGAGCGCAGCGTGCACCTACGTGCCTCTACACAACCGGGCTGCCCGCAGCGCCGGCTGCTGCCTGCTCTGCCCTTCCAGCGAAGGCGCGGCCAAGCGCCCTGCAATGGCCGCGCTCCCCCCCCCCCCCCCCCCCCCCCCCCTGTTCGCTTCCCCTGGCTTTTGCTCCAGATTTCTTTTCTCCCCGGCATCCTCTCTTGTCGTCGATTAGGGCGGGTCGCCGCCGCCGGTTCTCTTCCTGCTGTTGCGGCTACCGAGCAGCAACTCTTTCTTCGCGAGCCGGACCTGGGCGGTGTTGGAGCTTCTGGCGTAGTAGCCGCAGCACCCCTCCGCGGGAATAGCTGGGGCGCGATCGGCAGGCCCCGGAAGAGCGCTGTTGAGGCGAGGCACGCAGCGACCGGGAAGGGCTCGTTCATACGTGGAGTTCCCCCGCCCCGTGTCGTCGTTGATTAAGTAGAAGACTGTGAGCATGGCCCGTCACGAGCTGAGAGCACTGATCTGCTTTACGCAGGGAGGCGCTGTGAAAGAATACGTGAGAGGATATATCGTGTGAATCGGCGTATTACGAGCCCCGAAAACCCGGACAGACGTTTATAGTTATCGCGCCTGCCACCACGCACTGCATGGCGCTGAGCGTCATGAGTTGTCCCGGCAATTTGTAAGGTTTGGTACACCTCGCTGATTTCCCTATGGCCGTCAGAACTACTTGGTGCGAGTTCAGGAAGAAGTTTATCGGACAGAATCTGCAGTTAGTAAGAAAAGTAGGCCACGACTGTCAACATCTTCGCTCACAATCCCACCTTACTGTTTAGTTTTCTCGCCACAATCCCGAATGGGATTACCAGTATTTGGAAATAAATAAAGATAAAACAAAATATTCCCGCTGAGCTCCGCGATAGTCTCAACTGGCGGCCGACAGATGGCGCAAGCTGGTGGTGCCCAAGAAAGCTTGGTATAGGGAAGCGCACCTGAAGTTTGCTTCCACTGCACCAGCGCCACTTCTCCCCTGCCGGTCATTTTGGCGTTGCTGTCCGGGCACGTCGCCGGCGGAGCGCATTGAGCCAGCAGCCTGTCGGCTGGTACGCGCGTACTGCTCGCGCAGCTGGCACTCTCTCTTTCATTGTGAGCACGTGCCGTCCTGCTCGCGGGCGCACAAAAGTGGTGTTGCCGCTCGCTGCGAATTCCGCGACGTTCTAAGAGTGGAGAAACTGGTTGTGTGTGCGGCTGTCACAATAGTTCTCTGAACATCAACGGCCAAGGAATGCCCGTGTAATTCTACAGATTTCCTGGTGATGTCCTACATTCTTGGGAAAAAAAAAAAATTAATATTGGAAAATTGTAACGTACAGTAACGGAAATATTGAAGGTAATGGTCCACCCTTTCTATATGCAGCAAAATCTTAAATATTTTTCATCGCTCGTATCGAGCAGTTGACGATAGGAAAAACGTTAATACGAAAAAAAAAAATGCAAGCCTATCGATGGGAGATTGCTATAGTCAAATCTTCCAGTATATGAAAAAAAAAATGCGGTCATACATTTTTTACTATTCAAAAATGTTTTTGTCCGGAATTGTTGCATATGAAATGGATCAGAACGAGAAACGGCAGGCCTCGATAACTGCTATGGGCAGGGTGAAGTAAGCTTTTTCCTGTTACTAAACACGTTTGGTATGTCGCACGCGTAATATTATTTCTGCGTAGTTTTTGCTGTAATTCACTAAGCATGCAGTGTTTAGTAAAGCTCGCGCTAACGAAACTCATTTTTTTACCGTTTTTTATTTTGGAGACTGACTGCAGCTAGCGGCATTATGCAGACGCGTGTGAGGCAAGGTCAGTGATCGCCTGAATGTTCCGACTTGTGACGCCGGGCTCAATTTTCGAAGTTGCTTTACATGAAACAAATTTCAAAAAATAAAAAAATCAAAATGTTTGCTTGCACATGAATGAGCGTTTGCATATGAGCGATGGCTCTGCAAATAATTGTTTTGGGGATGCGCGTGCGCTGTAATCGGAATTAAAATAAATATACGAACCGCTTATCTCCGTTGTAGCGATTGACAAACTAGAGCATTTTTTCTCTTAGCCGTATATAGCAAGCAGCTGGTAGGCGCATTTCGTGCGTGTTTTCGTTTTTCTCCTCAGCCTCGCGTGTCGCCTTAAGGCCACTTTATTTTAAGTTAGAATAAAAATTATTTCCATCATTATTCATCGAAACACGTAACAAAACCCTTATTATTTGGCCAGCAAACCTGCATGCACCGAAGTGCTCAGTCACCCAACGAAATTAAGCATCTTGCGAAGATGGCCGTGCCAAAAAAAAATGGTATTTACCTCGAATTCCACGTCTTAAATGATCTCGTCATTTACTTGCGATACACATTTCGCCGTTACGGTACCGGCTTTTTCGTCAACAATCTGCTTCACGTAGTGGGCCTGATCCACTAGCAGTTCTTTTTTCAAGTTCGCAGCGAAATAAAAAAGTTCACTGTCCACTATTTCTTTTAACCTACATCTCAGAGCGTACTGCCGCGACCGAAAGAAATGCGAACAGCGGAGTGCCTAGGCTCTCCGCTGTTGGAATTTATTTTCGTCACGCTTATACTTGGATCGCAACACAAATACGCTAGAGACATCCGTGATACAATAATGTACCACTCTAGCGTCTTTTTGTTACTGCCGAGATAAAAACGCATTGAAGATAAATTCCGACTGCGCAGCGCGTGGGCGCCGTGCTGTTCGCATTTTTTTCTAGCGCCCCTGTACATTTTGCTAATCCTCTGAAGCTCGCCAGCGTTCAAGCACGAGGGAAAAAGCTCGGGACTGCACAAAGAGATTTGCAGGCTGGCCAACACGTGCAAAGTACGTGCAGAACTGGCTTTTTTTCAGGGGAAAGCGCGCTGCTCGCGCAGCTACTCAATGGGAGGGGTGACCGGTTTGCCCGGACAAAAATACGGAGTCGGTCGGAGAGGGCGCTTTTCACTTGCGTCCGCAGCGCCCCCCTGCGAAGCTGCGGTCCCCTATGGGGATGGTAGGAAGTGGTCACACTTCGAAACTGGCTGTAAGTCGAATAACTCGGCATATAAAGCTCTATCCGACCATTCGACTGTGTTCCAAAGCCTCCATTTGTGTATTAAAAGCGGCAAGAGAGAACAACTCCGGTCAAGCCGTCCGTGCTACTCGAGATGTCAGTTGTTACTGGATGACAAATTTGCTGTATACGGTTTAGCGTCTTGGCTTAACTACTGGTCATGTCGTTATCTGTAAGACAGCGCAGTTTCTATCGCAATGAAAACCATGCAAAATTTGCCCATCGGTGAGAAGGAGACAGAGGACATAGGCAGCATGTCATTTATGACTGCGGATAAAGAAAAAAAAGAAAAATAAGCGTGGCCATGCACTCAATAAATGTTATAAACGTTATTTAGGAGCCACCAACTCCCCCTTGTGGGACCAAATAACTGAGTTAAAGGGCCGGTAGCGCTCCTTAAGAAGCATTGGAATAAAGTATTAGTTGGTTTAGGTTGGTTTATTGGGGTTTAACGTCCCAAAGCGACTCAGGCTATGAGGGACGCCGTAGAGAAGGGCTCCGGAAATTTCGACCACCTGGGGTTCTTTAATGTGCACTGACATCGCACAGCACACGGGCCTCTAGAATTTCGCGTCCATCGAAACTCAGCCGCCGCGGTCGGGATCGAACCCGCGTCTTACGGGTCAAGCAGCCGAGCGCCGTAACCACTGAGCCACCGCGGCGGGGCAATGAAGTATTAGTGCAAGTTGTTTTGGAACGGAGTGATGGTCATCAAAATTATTGGGCAATGCGTCATTCAGTGGATCACTGAGCCTGAAGGTAATAAAGATAAGGAGGCAATTCGGTGATGCTCATCACACCAGCAAAACTTTCTGATGGTGACGACGTGTAATGACGTAAGAGTGACTTGGCCAAAGAGCGCCATGGCTTACGGCGTTGGGTTGGCATAAGGTGGGGTCATGAACCATGTTTTCCAAACCTGCGCCTCAACGAAGGCTGGGGACCACGTCGGGGAAAAGCTTAAGTAGCCTGAAAAATCAATGGGTAGTGGTAGAAAAAAATGATGGCCGATTTGAGTAGTTAGGCCAAGTGCGAATTAGGTGCGTTAGCATTTCGGTTTCCCTTCGGTCCTGGTGCTCAGATCCAGCGTTCACGGATGGCAGTTGTTCGGACAGAGACAATGGGTTAATGTCTATATATGCGAATTGGTCATCCTTTCCATTCATACACTCTAAACAGAAAGAGTAAAAAGGCAGCAAGCTGTTCTCTAGCGCACTCCCTTTTACAAAATGGAGTGCCCTAAAGGACAGTTTACTTCCTTTTTACGCCGAAATAGGTGTATTCGTGTTTAGAGTGTAGATCCCTGGGAGTCTTCTTACCTTTCCTGGTGCAGTGGTGCAGCGGTTAAGATGCGCCACTGCTCTTCTATAGCACGTGCTTCCACCGGTGGGACTTGGGTTAGGGTGCGACCAAGGGTGCTCTTACGCTTTTATACAGCGTTCGCAGTACCGTCCGTAAACTTAAGAAAGGGGAGCCTGGATCCCTGTTGGTTTGGTTTGTGGGGTTTAACGTCCCAAAGCGACTCAGGCTATGAGGGACGCCGTAGTGAAGGGCTCCGGAAATTTCGACCACCTGGGGTTCTTTAACGCGCGCTGACATCACACAGTACACGGGCCTCTAGCATTTATAGCCTTGAACAAATAAACAGTAGCGCAAGGAGACGAGGACTAGACGAGCCTCCATCCAAATGCAACCGCCATGGCTAGGATCGAACGCGCGGCTTTTTTGGTCAGCAGCCGAACACGGCAACCACTGAGCGACCGTGGCGGGCATTATCCTTGTTGTTGCGGCACTAGCTAGGGCTTGAAATCTAACGCGCATATTTCTCACTTGCCGTTAAGAGTTGAAGCTATAAGCTTTCAGTTTGACGCTTTAGTTTTTGACAGCCTGCCCCGTTTGCCGCTTTATTTAGGGTGCAGCTGCAATTCAAATTTAGCCGTGTAAAAAACAAAGAAACAAACAAATAAACGAAAGAACGAACCAAAATGCAAGTAAGCAAACACATACACTGATAGACAAACAAAAAAAACGAACAAACACGCAAGCAAGAAAAACAAAGAAAGAAACACACCAATGGACAAACAAAAAAAGCAAGCAAGCAAGCCAAAAAACAAACAAGGAAGTAAACAACAAAGTAAATAACAGACGGCCCGTCTAAATATCTCCTAGTCTAAATGACCTACCAACGAAATTACTCACTGTCTAATAACTCGGGGTCTGACTAACTAGTGAAGGTCGACGGTTCATTCTTCACCGGAGGAATATGCGATTGTGTTTTGTATGTTCTTCGAAATTGTTTCCTGCCTAAAATCATTACTAAGTTAATTTGCTGCTCTACTGAATACAAACAAAAAAATTGTTGTTAGGCTCCTTTGTACCTTTCTTTCTTTCCTCCAGAGTCAGCACATCTCATATTCAATACCTAACGAGCGCCTGATCTACGCGATTCTTATCTACCGACAACAAACAATTCAGGGAACCCCATTGCCATTCAGAAGGTGTCTTCGCTGACCACCGCGAACACAATTGTTCGGCCGCGACTGAGCGACGACAAAACACGAATAAAGAAAGCGTTGAGAATCGAGAGAACGCTGACGCCACGCCACAATCACCGTCGTTCGTATCTGCTGGCGCCACTGTACTGTTAGGAACCCGACGTGCATATTATGGCGCCTGCTTATACCGAAGGCTAACGCCGACCACTCGGGAATGACAGGCGAAAGCGAGATATGAGACGCGAAACAAAGGCCAATTAAGGACAGCCCGCGACTTTTGCGTGAAACAAGAGAGGTAGGGTAACGACAAAGAGCGCTGAGCAAAATGTTATGCGTCGTTATTGATGAGCCGCACCACTACCACCGCATTTCAGTGAAGCGTGGAAACACTTCCTCAAAAAAGAAAAAAAAAGCGAATGTGAATACAGTTGGAAACGAGTCAGTGATTGATTCCCCATTATGCGTACTGGCCTCGTGCATTCGCTAAGCGCACTGCGCTGGAGACGGCGGTAGGCGTTATCGCCGCAATTCTCTGTATACGAACGTCAACGCCCGGGTCTTTGCTCTGTTCGGGTTTGCACGGCGACAGCCAGTTCATACTGGCTCGCAAGCCAAAACCGGATAAGCCAAAACTAAGTCTAGCACGTTATCGTCGCGACGGATGGTTTGTCCGTGAGCAGATTAGTTGAGGATGATGATCTCTTGCGATTAGCCTCCGAAGAAGAGACGACTGTTTTTTTTTTAATCACTGATAGTTGCTGTTACGCTGTTTGTCTCGACAGCCAGCTCATACTGGCTCGCAAGCCAAAACCGGATAAACCAAAACTAACTTTAACTCGTTATCGTCGCGACGGATGGTTTGTCCGTGAGCAGATTAGTTGAGGATGATGATCTCTTTGCGATTAGCCTCCGAGGAAGAGACGACTGTTTCTTTTAAATCACTGATAGTTGCTGTTACGCTGTTTGTCTTCAGAGATTAACTCCCGTGACCCTTGTAGTGTTTGCTGGTTCACTGTGTGCGCACTCGATGCGTGGGTTCAGTTGTATTGTTACCCGATAACGGCTTCGCAATTTCTTTTCCGGCGAGATATCGCGGAAACGTCCGAGATTAAAGCAGTGTTTAGCCCCGGTTCTGAGCAGAACTGCACGGTTAAAGATAAAGACATTGAGAGAGTTCATTCACTTAGTAAAACACGTTGCAGGGCTAGTTGGTGATGCATTTTCTTTTCTTCATATTTAAACAGCGCTAACTTTTCAGACAAATACACAGATAGACATGACAGGACGGACGCCCGTCCTGTCATATCTATTTGTGTGTTCATCTGAAAAGTTAGCGCTGTTTAAATTTTGAAGAACATTGAGCAAGAGAGGGAGAGACATATAATTAAACGAGAAACACAGCACTGTCTTTCAGACAAACTGTTTAATACTGCATTAAAAAGCATGCTTTATTCGATTTCAGTTCCTTTCCAAATATTTGTATCCTCTCTCATAAGCGCCGATATACGAGTATACAGGGACATCTCTCAGAAGCACCGTGGCACAGTCAAAGCCGCGTTGTGAAATCCGGTCCAGTGTAACCGGGAACACATCATTCAAGATCAAACGCTCCTCTCAGTCTTGAATCAAAGACGAGAAAAGCACGAGGAAGCTTATCGTTCAAATAAAAAATAATTACAATTGTACGATACCTGACGACGGGGTTGAAATTCGGGAAACGACCTTTAATTCGCTCCCAATTGGGTGCTCTCCGTCAGAGTAAGTTGCACCGCGATTTCGTGGAGACCCCTTGCGGAGACAGTTTCTTTTAAAATGCACCTGCATGCGAACGCTGTGATTTATCTCCCAGGATGGCTATAATGGCGAAATATTTCTAGGTAACGGGTTAGCTACGTCACGACGCCAGGTGTGCGACGGCGCCAGCGCGGCACAGGGCGTCTTTTACATATTATGACAGCACCATGTACACCCGGAACCAGGAAGCCGCAGGCAGCCATCGTGACGTCACTAGCTGGAGGCAGATAAACAGTTTCGGCTCTTGAAGTTGTATACACGTGCCGTCAGGACACATGAACTGAATGCTTCGAACTTTGATCTCAACTGAGAGAGAACAACTGCAATAAATTCGGCATTTCCCTTATAAAAATGGTCTATAGACAGTCTATAGACTTCTTATTGGCTCGATCGTCTCCCTATAAATATTGCTTTTTGTCTATTCAAAGTCTATAGACTGTCTATAGACAAAAGTCTACTAAAAGTGTATGGCCATAAATCTATAGATTGTCTATAGACTGTCTATGCCATTTGTATTGCCTATAGACTGTTCTCTAGGATTTTTCTATAGATAGTCTATAGACTTTATGAACAGAAGTCTATAGACACTATAGACTGTCTAAAACTTTTGTAAGGGTTTCGCCCTCAAATGTGCGCACGCGCTTAAAATAGATCGTTTTAAGGACGTAGCCGTGATTACTCTCTTATTGCTTTCCCAAATTTTTCATGGCTTTAAGGATTAAATTTCCAATTTTAATTTCAACGAAAATTAATTTAAATGGAAGAGAGTTTGCAATAGTAAGGGCATTCATTGCACATGGTTTCAGGGGATTACGTAGCGACGGAATACAGTCCAGTCTGGCTGTAAGGCTGTCGCGGAAGACGCATTCAAATGGAGACAAAAAATATTCCTTACACAATGCCCTTTGGCTTTCAGTTTACCTCTTACTGAGCGTTTGTGAAGTCTGTAACTATTAAATAAAAAGTCGTTTTATCGAGTGCACTCGCCAAAATTTTTAAACAACCTCCACTGATTTCAGACACTAGGAAATCAATTTACTTAGAAGGCAATTGTTCCTCAGTTGAATTTCTCTCAGCAATGAATTGCTTGCAGCTTAACTCTCACGGAACCATCAATACAGAGATGGGCAATAATGTTTAAGGTACAACGTTATGGCCATATTTATGGAACACTGACTGTTAAATCAGTGCTGCAGAGGGGAAAAAAATGTTCCAGACAAGCACATGTTTACTTCAAGGATATGTTTCGAGGACTGCCCATACCTATATTCAAGTGTTCGTGCATCAGTCATGTTACTTCAACTAAGCTCTCGGTTCGTGCCGACAGCATAGCGCTGAAATTCTTTGGGAAAACTACTCTTAACAACAAACCACAAATACTTTCTGGGAGGCTGTCTGTCACAGCCGGTATTGCTTTTGCGTCATTTTCGAATGATTGATTGTACGGTTGTGGTGTTTTATACTTTCGCCTGTTTCATTTACTCGATTTTTTTTCCATCCCATTGTGAACCCATTGTTTGGGATTGCAAAATAAATAAATAAATAGATATTTACATATATAAATAAATAAAGGAATAAATAAATAAATAAATAAATAAATAAATAAATAAATAAATAAATAAATATCCTTCGAAGGCGCTGCAGCAGCGTGACCGAAGGGTGGTCGACATCGCTTACACGCTGTGGTCACGGCGGGCGGGTGAGCCTCGATAGGAAGGCCACTTCCGGAACTCGGCCCACTTCCAGGAAGTGAAGACAGGGAGGAGGAAGTTCGGTGCCGCTACTGTGCCACGCACGCTTCGGAAGCACATTTCGTACGCGAAAGGGTCACTTCTCCCGTCGGCTGTCGTCACGCTCTGTGATAGGCGTACAAAACGCGTATACGCAAGCGTGCATTGTACGCACTATCTCTGACTGCAGTGCTTCGCGGGTCCATTATACAAGGAGGAGCGAAGACCGACATACAGCTTTCCGTTTCGGGCTCTCTGGGGCTACTCTTGTGTTCCCCGTTGCCGGTACTCGACACCACTCATTTATGGCCGCCCTGGCGCCTTGCGACGTTCCGGCTGCATCGATCGCTCTCCTTGAGCCGTGCACTGGGCGGTTGATCGTACACCACCATTAAGTTTTGCCTCGTTACCGCGTATTTCCCTCCTTCCGTGGCAGCGAATGTTTGGTCCCGCCGTTCACTGTTCCGTGTGCGTCTGTGTCGCTTCTATCTCGGTCGATATTGCTGTTGATGTTAGGTTGGTGCTTAAGTCGGTGCCACCATTTTCCTGCTGAGTCTTCGCTCTCATGCTTTCCATTGTTTCGTTTCCAGCGCTGCCGTTGTCACGGCGGTTAATATCAAAAGGGCATCTTATAGGCCCATTCATAACTCAATGGCGCTGTAAATCAAACCGCACTAAGAACCAATTCATGTTGCCATGATGCGTGCTAATGGATATCAGAACCAAAACAAATAAAAAAGAAACGTAAAGGCCTCTCGAAGGGGTCACTGCTATTTAGTGCCGTAATAAAACACAGCGGCAGAATATAAGACGGTTGTCACAAAGGCGACCTCATTAATTTTTGACCCGCAGTAATATCGTAAACTTTATCATCTCCGTCCCCTGTTCCAAACTAAACCAGCAACTAAACCAGCGGTAGAATGCACAAGCGGACATTGATTCGGAAAAAAGTGAGCCGTATCGTCATAAGAGACGAAATTTTAAAAAGAAGCTGCGTTTTGGTAGTTTGGCTTCACTGAAGATGCAATGGATCGCGACTGGCTCTCATATGCTACCTCTTGTATTCTTATATACGAGACGACCAAGTACCTTAGGCCACCAGTTAGCTGTCCCCCTTCCTTCCTTCCTTCCTTCCTTCCTTCCTTCCTTCCTTCCTTCCTTCCTTCCTTCCTTCCTTCCTTCCTTCCTTCCTTCCTTCCTTCCTTCCTTCCTTCCTTCCTTCCTTCCTTCCTTATGATTTCCTTCCACACTTTTTGGTCCATTTCCTTTTCTATCCTTCATTTTCCTTGACTGCCATCCATACATACCTTCGCTTCCTTCCTTTCCTTTCTTTACATAACTTTCCTCCCTACCTGTAAATGAACGCTTCTAATACTTCTGCTACTTATACAAAGGAGAAAGCGGACGGCCTGTTCGAAGCCAGCGCCATCTTTCGAACACCGAGCGTGACACACTACGGGCACTGCACACCTGACCCTTCACTTCGCAGTACACGTGCAGCCTATGCACGCCATTGTAACCGCGCAGTCATGAATCTCGAGCTCACGCATGCAAACCAACCACTGTGCACTCCCTATTCGCACAGAAACAATTGCGGCGGCGGCAGTGCATGGTTTCCCAACAGCGTGGTGCTTATTCATGTATACATACATACGTGCGCATTACGGCAGTGTCGTAATACCGCGCTGCCGTCTATCGGGGCGACCGAGACCGTAGCCTCGTGGCCTGCATGCAGCGAGGGAGCGGAGGGTGAGGGTTGTGGGGGAGAGGGTGAACGTTATATTGAATGTACCATAGAAGACCTGCATATACCTTCCCATAGCACAGCGGTGACGACGTCTCGCAACCTGCTAGGATTGCGGTTTGAGAGGGGCGTGCGCATGTGTCCACTTTGCTCAGCGTTCTGAAGCGTTCATTCGTGTGGCGTTCGTAGCGACGTAGATAGCTATTTGTTAAGAGAGTCGCGCGCACTCCGAACGTTCGACTTCGCTGCGTAGACTCGCGTGTCTGTGTGGCTCACGGTCGCGGATTCGAGTGGTACTTTCTTCGCGTGCAGCCGGAACGCTTTGGTCGGTTGCTTAGGCGCTTTTGCATACATATTACGCGTGCGTATGCAAAAGCACGCTTCTTCGTGCCTGCTCGCTGAATGGCGATTAGATCTCGAGTTTGGTTGAACGGAGAAGCGAGTGATTCTGTTTCGCTCACGATGCTACAATGTGCGCAAGATAACTGATTGCGGAGCGCGGGTCATTGAGGGAAAGTAAGCGTTCGAAATTGCGGGTCTTCTGCTGTCGGTCTTATAAGAGCGTGGCTTTTGTTTCGTCGTCGTGACCTTCCTGTTTTGTGGGCCATCAAATAATAAACTCGGGGAGACGAAAATGACGACGCACACTGGCGTTGAATGTGAACAAAAGGGTGATGTTTATTTCGATGCGAATGCTCGGTAAGTGTTTGGGACGTCCATGGTTGCCAGCAGGCAAATTTAAACCCGCTGAATTTAGAATTTCTGCAAGAAAAAAAAGGTCTAGCAATATCAAGAGCCAGAGTTCTTTATGAAATCAGCGCCCTAATATAATACGCAATGACTTTGTAGGATCTTGGAAGAAACAAAATAATTAAAAACAAAGCCCCATTTGGTTAACTTTTATTTTTCTACTTCCGCCCGCGTGTTGGCGCTCTAGTGAAGCGGCGGTGACGTGAGACTTCTGTCCCGACGGTGTGGTATGGTATAGTGCGGTATGGTAGGGTACGGTATCGTATTATCGGGTGTGGTTTAGTATGGTGCGGTGTGGTGTGGTATGATATGGTACGGTATGGTAGGGTATGGTACGGTGGGGTATGCTATGGTGTGGTGTGGTGTAGTATGGTATGGTACGGTATGGTGGGGTATGGTATGGTGTGGTATGGTGGGGTGTGGTGTGGTATGGTATGGCATGGTATGATATGATATGGCGTGGTGATGTGAGGTGTGGTATGGTACGGTATGGTAGTGTATGATACGGTGGGGTATGGTGTGGTGTGGTGTAGTATGGTATGGTATGGTATGGTATGGTATGGTATGGTGTGGTATGGTATGCTATGGTATGGTATGGTATGGTATGGTATGGTATGGTATGGTATGGTATGGTGTGGTGTGGTATGGGATGGTATATGGCTTCGTTAAACACTCCAAAAGTGTGGCAGGGTCAGTGAAAAAAGCGGAAGTGGAGGGCACCGGATGAATTTCTACCGCAACCTAAGGCAGTTTACCGGGCACTGACATCACACAGCAAATCGACGTTTTGCATTTCATCGCGTTCGAAATGTTTCCGCCGTGGCTTGGGCTCGACCCTGCGACCCTGGAGTCATCAACTGAAAGCCAGCCACTAAGCTACCGCGGTGGCTTTGGCTTTATATATCTCCGAGACATCTCTTTATGATGTGTTATTTTTTTTTGGCTTGCGCCTATTTCTTTAATCAGCAATATTCACCAGTCCGCACTTCGATGTGGGCTGCACGTATTCCGAATCTTTTATAATCTGACCTAATGCAGCCTCACTTAGATTCAGTCGTGCTGTGATGTTTCCGCCTGTAACGGCACTAGCCTGTAACGGCACTAGCATCTGTCCAGCACTGCATACAACTAGGCGAGCGCTGTACTCAGGCGCACAAACCGCGTCCTGACCCGCAATCCGCCGAGACGAACACCGCTCACTGGCGGTAGACGATCGGTGTTCACTCCGGCGATTTGCGTGCTTGCCCAAGTGTCGGAAGACGTGCGTAATGCGCTACTGTACGCTTGATCGAGCTTTTGTGACCTGCTTCTTTCTCCCTTTTTGTTCTTTTTGCGAGGTGCCAAAAGCACACAAAAAGCAATGGTGATCGCCCACGAATGAAGGAACAACAAGGACACCCAGAGGAAATTAACGACAGCTAGTGGCTACAGATGAGGAGGAGGACAAGCGCGGAAAGGGGGTGAGCTCGGTTTGTTTACTCCTGCTGTAGGGTTATGCGTAGGTCGCCTGGGGTGCACGAAACGCGAAGCCCTTACAAACGCTGAGTGTGTTCGTATAATATCTATATATACCGGGATATATCGTAAAATATGGTGCGGATACGTTTGCCTCTTCCTGAGCGTTAAACGGAGGATGTTATATAGCGATCATGGGCTTCGCTTTTGTTGCTTCTCTTTTTCTAGCAATGCGGATTGTTATGGGGTGCTTGTGGATACCCACGTGTAGCGTCGTTGACTCCTTGTTTTCTCAGAGTGAATAGTATTCACTCTGTCTGTCTGTCTTTTTCTGTCTGTATCTGTCTGTCTGTGTGCCTGCCTGCCTGTCTGTCGGTCTGTATCTGTCTGTCTGCCTGTCGGTCTTTTCTGTCTGTATCTATCTGTCTGTCTTTTTCTGTCTCTATCTGTCTGTCTGTCTGTCCGCCTGCCTCTCTGTCTGTCTGTCCGCCTGCCTCTCTGTCTGTCTGTCTGTCTGTCTGTCTGTGTCCGTCCGTCCGTCCGTCCGTCCGTCCGTCCGTCCGTCCGTCCGTCCGTCCGTCCGTCCGTCCGTCCGTCCGTCCGTCCGTCCGTCCGTCCGTCCGTCCGTCCGTCTGTCTGTCTGTCTGTCTGTCTGTCTGTCTGTGTCTGTCTGTCTGTCTGTCTGTCTGTCTGTCTGTCTGTCTGTCTGTCTGTCTGTCTGTCTGTCTGTCTGTCTGTCTGTCTGTCTGTCTGTCTCTGTCTGTCTCTGTCTGTCTGTCTGTCTGTCTGTCTGTCTGTCTGTCTGTCTGTCTGTCTGTCTGTCTGTCTCTGTCTGTCTGTCTGTCTGTCTGTCTGTCTGTCTGAAGCAGGTTTTGTGGCAGGCTGCTCACCCGCCCACCTTGTCAGGCGGCACGCCCTTTAATCGTGAGAGGTTGCTCGGGAAGAGAACCTGGGTCGGAACTCAACCCAGTCACTTCACAAACCTGCATAGCACCTGCCTTGTGGCACTACTCACCTGCCAACCGGGTGGCTTACTTGCCAATATGTAGCCGGTGGTAACCAGGAGAGAACCTGGGGCGCTAATTAGGCGGCACCAGTTTCAAGCGCACCGAGCTAAGAGGAATGAGCAGCAACGGTTAGGAGAAGAAAGTAGTTCGAATGATGCTTGCACAGTAGCTAAACGGAGGATGTAGTCGGAGTGGTAATTAGGTGGTAGCCTGGTACCACCTAGTAGGTCGCAGCTCCAACCGAGAATTGACGTCATGCTAGCGTACATATCCGCATCTGGACTAATCACCCGAATCGACTGATATTTTTTTTTTGCTTCTCTTTTTAAGGCAGTGGGGTGCTTTACTGACCCAGTTCCACAATAGCGATGCACTCTACATTCTCACATTGATAATTCACACATTGATAATTCGATTTAAATTAGGTAAATCGTCCGCACAGGGAAGTAATTCGAAGTTTCTAAGAATGCTCGGAACGTGTAGATCGAGTTCATGCGGTAAAAAGACGAGTTAAGATTCCTCTTCAGGGAGACGAAAAGAAAGGATAGGGGTACTGCGGCAATATACATGCACAAATACAGAATGTGGAAATAGTAGTGGCTTCTGCCGGTTGGCGTTTGGTTTCGATCACCCGCCTGTTCACTTTTACACTCGCTTTTTCTTTCTCACTACAATCTCGTTTTTAATTTTGTGAAGGATGAGACTTTACGATAGGACAAAAGATGACCATGCCTAATTCGTGCAGGAGCAAATTAATGTGTGTTTGTTATCTTTACTTAATGTTCTTTCAGCGCACCAACACAATGAGTGTCAGAAAAATGGATACGAACATAATACTGACAACCTATAATCACTTTGAAGTGAGTAATGCTTACAAGCAGAATATATACCGTGTGTGTGCGTTCAAGATAAAAAATTATCAAGGCGAAAACCTTTAATGGCTCATTCCGTTAACAAAGCGTGTCACACGCGGTTAACTAGGGAACTAAAAAGATAGAAGAAAACCAATGGTTGCTTCAGATAGAGGAGGAAAAAAATGAGCCTAGATGCTAAGTTTGACGACTGTAAATTAATTAGTTAATTAATTATCGACAAAAATGTCGTAATTGCGTCGAAATAGCGCTGACGTCGGTATAGCCACGGAAACGGTGTGACGTCACATCCACCTGATGTCGTCACGGCGTAGTGAAAATTGTCACAGAATGGTCGAAAAAATGTCGGATTTGTGTCAAATTAGGTGGAAAAATGTGTAATTAAGCGTAATTAACACTTAAGATCCCCGAAAGGTGTACAATTTGGGTATCGATATAGCCACAGGAACGTTGTGACGTCACATCCACCGGAAGTCATCACGGCATAGTGTCCTCCGCTTTCGCCTCTCAACACTCTAGTTGCCGAAGTGTCCTCGCAATTTTTTGCGAAGTCAGCGCTGCGTTCCCCTTCATTTTTTTTTCTTACACACAGCGTATTGACGCGGTACAAGAAGTGCAACAATACAAACTCAACTAACCCAGCAGAGCACGGTCCTCAGTTCCCATCCCTTAACTTAGCTCCAATATTCATAGTCTGGAAATATAGAACGCCGTACTCTGCACAGGTAACGATTTGTAAATTGCCGCAGCCACGCCCCTTTTGAGCGCGCTAATTGCAGGAAAAGTCAAGACGGCCAGGCTTGCGCGAGAAAGAGGAAACAGGGTACGCGGTCACCTCTGGGGATCGCTGTCCACACAACGTTGCCAACGGTGCGTGGTCACATGCACACTCGAGCACATCTTGTATACGCGAATGGTGACTATGCGCGTCATCAAACATCAAAGAAACTGCAAAGTGAGAGAGGGAAAGACCCGAGCCGGTATTGCTTTCTTTCCTTTTTGTGTTTTCTTTTTTGAAGGAGGAAAAACCAAAATAAGCGCAGAGAAACCCCGAATAGCTTGCGCTGAAATTAGCCGCGCCCATCAACAAATCACCTCTTTCTCCCCCCCCCCCCCCCCCAGCTTCCCTTTCCCGAACGGATCGTTTGACTGCTGCAAAGGCACGAACTGCGCGAGGCTTGAGGTTGCAGTGACACTGTCGAAGGTGTCTCGCATTATAAATAGGCCAGGAAAACCCTGCATCGCTCTGATGGAGAGCGCCTGTAAGTATTGGAGCGCGCGGCTGGCCACAGGGGGCCGATGATAATCGCTATGAACTGCGCCTGCCCTCACGGGCTTAGCAACCGGCCGGGTCGCTCTGTGGCAGCCTGAAAGCCCTTTATTAAACGGGCTGAAACGGGAACAACGGCTCTATGGTCGTCTTGTGTAGTCCTAAACGCTGCTGGAGATACCAGGAGGGAAGGAACAGATGTGGAGCCGAATGGAAGGGCCGGCCATACGAACACGAGGATATCTGCGAGTCATTACCAAAAAGGAAACGCTTGTTCGCATACCCGCTCTTTCACCTTACGATTAAAAAAAAAAGAAGAAATAAGGTGGCGGTGGCTGTGCTCAGCTTCAATGTCCGGACTTTTTGTTTGTTTTTTCCTTCCTCTTTCTCCTTGCAAATCTTATCTTCCTTCCCCAAGTTTATGGTAGCCAACTGCAAGTTTCCTCTCGTTAAATAAACACTGAGGGCAAATCCAGACAGTTTTTTTTTTGCTAAAAAATAATTCGATGGATTCATCTGGTTATGTTGATGTTTGTCCGGCAGTGAAAGACGCATTCTCGCAGACCCGGCCGACTCGGCGGACGCCATGTTTACGAATGGCGGCGTACCAATTCTCAGCAGTGTCCGCAGTGCTTTGTTCCGGCTGACTTTCTCTACTAATTTAACCAGTGAATAAAATGCTCGCTGTGCATTCAAAACACCATCCTGAACTACCTTCTCAGTTACTGCAATACTTGTTTTAAAAAAAAATGTTCATAACATTTCTCAAATGTTTGAGGAGCCATTCGTTCACTTCCTTGGCACTGATTGGACGAGAGTGCTCTACTTTCAATAGTGCAGCACACAACTTGCGATTTGGAGTACGAACATGACGATTTGTCTTTGAGGCGTATGTACAGAAAGAAGTATGTGTATTATACATGTGCTCCTATTTCGTAGCACGTGAAACTTCGCCGTTAAGATATGTTCAGTACTTACAGTTAGTTAACGCCGTAACTGTTTATTACAGAGGGGAGTACAGGAAAAAAAAGAAGCCAATAATACACGCACACAAAGTTTAGAGCAAGTGCGTCGTTATGCGACACAAACATACGTAGCTGTGTTGTCATGCGGGTAGTAAACGGTGTTATGGACGTTATTTCTTCAATTTTTGCACTTCTTTCTCCAAGAGCGGAAACAAATGAAAGGAACTAGGTCACTGTCATAATTCTGAGATGCAAAAAAAAAAAAGAAATGAAAAGCGGCGGGTAGCGGTGCAGTGGAGCCATGATATAGGGCTCCGTCGTCATATACTGTTCACCTGGCTTCGTGCTTGTGACGAAACGCTGCCCGACATCCGTCCCCAAAACGTTGCTCGCATGCTCTCCACGTACGGCTCTCTGTATCTGTGTGTGTGTTAGTGGGTGATGGTACTCCCGTCTCGACATTCAATTGCCTCGGCGCCGGCATTGCCACAGTCGCCGGGTGGCTTCCGGAACTCGTTAAAGAGCTTCGTCCGGCTCACAGCTGTCCCGTGTATGCGCCTACCTGTGCCTTACAGCTGGTCGCGGGCTTAGGCAGTGCAGTCTGCGGCGCACTTCTATGCCCGAACATATACATGCCTTGCTACGCGCGCTCCGCTTGGTGCATCACTATGTCTGAACCGCCGGAGGCGACGCCTAAAATAGATGTCTTCGTTGTCACTCAGCGAACATTCTCACTGCTTTCTTGCGGGTTGGTCTGGTTTGGTGTAAGGGGGTTTAACGTCTCAAAGCGACTCAGGCTATGAGGGACGCCGTAGTGAAGGGCTCCGGAAATTTTGACCACCTGGGGTTCTTTACCGTGCACTGACATCGCACAGTACGCGGGACTCTAGAATTTCCCTTCCATAGAAATTCAGTTGCCGCGGCCGGGATCGAACCCGCGTCTTTCGGGTCAGCAGCCGAGCACCATAACCACTGACCCACCGCGGCGGCTTTCTTGCGGGTTCAATCGTGTTATCTGTATTGCATAATCATTGCCACCACCACTAGCACTACTAATATACCGTTTTCCGTTCGCTATGCCTGGACCGCCGGAGGCGACGCCTAAAATAGATGTCTTCGTTGTCGCTCAGCGAACATTCTCACTGCTTTCTTGCGGGTTGGTCTGGTTTGGTGTAAGGGGGTTTAACGTCTCAAAGCGACTCAGGCTATGAGGGACGCCGTAGTGAAGGGCTCCGGAAATTTCGACCACCTGGGGTTCTCTAACGTGCACTGACATCGCACACTACCCGGGACTCTAGAATTTCCCTTCCATAGAAATTCAGCTGCCGCGGCCGGGATCGAACCCGCGTCTTTCGGGACAGCAGCCGAACAAGATAACCACTGAGCCACCGCGGCGGCTTTCTTGCGGGTTCAATCGTGTTATCTGTATTGCATAATCATTGCCACCACCACTAGCACTACTAATATACCGTTTTCCGTTCGCTATGTCTGGACCGCCGGAGGCGACGCCTAAGATAAATGTCTTCGTTGTCGCTCAGCGAAAATTCTCACTGCTTTCTTGCGGGTTCGTCTGGTTTGGTGTAAGGGGGTTTAACGTCTCAAAGCGACTCAGGCTATGAGGGACGCCGTAGTGAAGGGCTCCGGAAATTTTGACCACCTGGGGTTCTTTAACGTGCGCTGACATCGCACAGTACCCGGGACTCTCGAATTTCCCTTCCATAGAAATTCAGCCGCCGCGGTCGGGATCGAACCCGCGTCTTTCGGGACAGCAGCCGAATAAGATAACCACTGAGCCACCGCGGCGGCTTTCTTGCGGGTTCAATCGTGTTATCTGTATTGCATAATCATTGCCACCACCACTAGCACTACTAATATACCGTTTTCTGTTCGGCGGTCGTTTATGTGGTTTGAGCATTCGCGTCGCATGCGTGAGGTGCGGGGTTTGAACCCTTGTGCCGCTTTGCACCCTTTCCCTGTGGGTACAAACTTTCTCCTGGCCTGGTGCTAGTCTTTTTTGGAGTGAAATACTTGAACCACTGCGTCTTTGAGCCCACCTTATATAGACAAAATGCCTTAGTCGCGGCGTCCTTTGGCCAAGACACCCTTGCACCAATAAAAATTAAAACGTCCTTGTCATCCATGTTATACCTGTGCCTATATGGAAGCCAACCGGACCAGCGTACGGATACGTTGCCTGCCTTGCTGCCCGCGAGGTTTCGACACTCGCGTGGTCTCGCGAGACCGTCGGCACACTCGTTGCTATGACGACCACAAACGCTTCTCCGTCAGGCTTAGGAGCTGCTGAAACGGATTTCTATCTGGTAAACAAAAGCTAGTTCTCAGCTAAAACTTCATGCGAGAGCAAGAATGGGCCAATTGAAGGCAAATACCACAGTTTACAGCCCGATACCCCGTCGAGGGATTAGCGATGAAGCTGTATTCACTCTGAAGTAGGCGGGCAGGGCACCGCCATCTTGCCAACGCCACGTACGCAAGCAACGTGAAGACCGCAACGCAAAGATCCGAATCTCACGTACGTCCGCGAGACCCACGCCGACCCTTCACGTTCTGCGCATGCGCACTGGTGACCCGTAAGCGCTGTACGTACGTGAAGCTTCTACGTACGTAAAACTGTCTAATAAGTGATGTAGCGGTCATGTAGTGACAATAATCGTCATCAATGCCACAGTGTCTTGCGCTGGATAAAGACCTCTCAGCATTGTCTCCAGCCTACTTAACCGCGCGCACACGCGCGCGCACGCACACACACGCGCACAATATGCCCACGCGTCGTCGCCCCTCCGTGGCGCAATCTAGCAGCGAACTACTGAAACTAGACCACACCTGCCGTTCCCGTAACGTGGGGCGATTGCGACAGCAGTGGTCACGACGGGCGTGTATTCGCGTCGAGGTGGTTTCGCGCACTTTTAACCCGATACAAACAGCAGGGCCTGGGCGACCGCCTGACCTCTTTTCACTGCAAGCGACGACAGTCGCCGCCGCGAATCGCTGCCGGGCCCCGAAAAATGCGGCCTTCTCCTATCTCCGCCCGCTAACCAAATCTCGCATCCCGCGCAGCGAGTTCCGTTACTCCGTATACATTATCTTGAAAACGGTGCGGTACTGTCCTGGAGCTCAGCTGCACGAATGAGGAGGTAGAGTTGGTGGGAAAGCCGGGAGTGCTGTACGCCGTACACCGCAGGCGGATATCGTAAGTGTGTGTGTGTGTGTGCGTATGTGTGTAGTTGGGTACCTACGCTTGGGGGGGGGGGGGGGTAAAATCGTGACCATACTGCGGTCTTCCCACAGCCCACCGAGCAGCGGCGCGTAGGTCCTTATCTCCTGAGATTCTGGTTTTCCACTCTGCCACCCGCCGCGTCTATGTACACAACACTGAGCGCTCTTTTGTCATTGTTAGAGAAACATATCCCCCTTTGAGAAGAGGCCATTACATGGTCACCCGATATATTAAGGCGAAAGCCTTTGATGCCTCATACTGTCGTTAGCACACGCGTCGGCAGCCAGCCGTGTCGGCAGATTTGTCCGCCTTTCGGCGTCCCTGCTTAAAAAGAAACTGCGCCGAGGGTGGGAATCGAACCAGGGCCTTTGGCATTTGAAGCGGAGACGCTACCACTCCGCCACAAAGGCTCAAGGTCCGAGCATGAATAACGGCTCATCTAGTGAATGCATGGGTTTCATCAATTAAATAAAAGGAATAAAGTCAAGAAAAGGAAAAATAAAAAATAAAAATAAGGAAATAAACAAAAATAAAAATAAAATAAAATATGAAAGTAAAAATGAAAACAATAAAAGTAAGAAAAGGAGCAAAAATAAAAATAAAGAAAACAATATATGAAAAATAAAAAAAGTAAATAAAAACAAACAGTGCGCCAGGAAACGCTTTCGCCTTGCAGCACTTTAGAGAGCCAAAGTGCCCCCTGAATTTTTGTCATTGTTAGAGAAGCTTATTCCCCTTTGATAAGAGGCCATTACATGGTCGCCCAACATACTGCGCTTTGGAATTCCAGTAAATAATACCGGAACTTGTAATTTTATTTCCCAGATTTGCATGTCCAGCATTCGTAGACAAAAATTTTGAATATTTTAATATTGTAAGCTACTGTTATAGAAATATTGAAGGTAATGGCCCGTTCTTCTAATGCACAGCAAAATCTTGTTTTTCCATCACTCCGTCACTCGCGTCGATTAATTGAGCCTGCCATTGAAAACCAAAGCAGAACGTTTTTGTCGATAGAAAAACCTTGACAGCAAAAAAAAGCTAGCCTACCAGGAAAAATCTGCAGATATATTTATTTCTGTTGCGAAATCGTACAATATGCGAAAAAAAAGTTTGTTCACAATCTCTCTCCCTTTGAAAAATGCCTTTTCACAATATCTCTCCCTTTGGAAAAATGCCTTTGTCCAGAATTTCCCCATGCGGCCGGATCTCTCCTGATCCTCCTCCCTCAACTGAGGGTATGGGACAGGGGAGGTCTGGGTGAGGTAGTCTCATTCTGTTGGACAATAAATGTTTTTCACTCACTTGTCCAGAATTTCTGGGCATGGGGCATATTAAAGGCGAAAGCCTTTAATGCCTCATCGTTGGCGACAGAAGGCTAGAATTTCTTTGGAGGAGAAATTCTAGAGGCCCGTGTACTGTGCGATGTCAGTGCACGTTAAAGAACCCCAGGTGGTCGAAATTTCCGGAGCCCTCCACTACGGCGTCTCTCATAGCCTCAGTCGCTTTGGGACGTTAAACCCCATAAACCAAACCAAACCAGAAGGTTGTCAGCAGAGGTGTCACGCTTTTGACAGGTACCCCGCAAGGGGCGGTGTTATCTCCCTTCCTCTTCAACCTCACCCTCATCCCCCTGGCCAAGGCTCTCAGCCGCATCCCGCACTTAGGACACACACTTTACGCGGATGATATAACGGTTTGGACCACATACGGCTCGGATGGCGACATAGAATCGACCCTTCAGGAAGCCGCTACAACTATCGCTACTCATGCGGCAAACATTGGGCTTGAATGCTCCCCCACAAAGTCAGCACTCCTCATAATCCGCCCGCGGCGCGTCCCTACCTCCCCCATCACTATCTACCTGCATGACACTCCCATACCGCAAACACCTACCCTCCGCATTCTTGGCCTGCATTTACAGGACACGGGGAAAAACAACCTTACCCTGAAAGCACTAAAACAGTCCACTTACTCCGTCATCAATCTTCTTAGAAGGGTTTCACATTCACGAGCCGGTCTAGACGAAGCAGATAATCTCAAGGTGCTGCATGCCTTTGTGCTCAGCCGCATTCTTTACGCCACTCCTTACCTGAACCTCTCCTGTTCGGATAAAGACAAGATCAATGCTCTTATCCGCATGGCTACCAAAGCAGCGCTAAACCTACCAAAGAGCACTAGCACGGACAGACTCATAAAATTAGGAATGCACAACACTATACAAGAACTTATAGATGCACATCGCTACACACAGTACCTTCGTCTGGCTGGCACGGAAACTGGACGATATATACTGGATTCTCTGGGAATTCGCATACCGGCACACACGACAGACTTCATCTCTCTCCCTCGAGCCATACACTCCGCGCTTATCCTGAAACCCCTTCCTAAGAATGTCCACCCTGAATACCATCAATCCCGCCGAGTCGCGCGAGCCAAAGCTCTCCATAAAGAATATGGCACTTTAGAGGATGTGCGCTGGGTGGACGCCGCGTGTGGTACAAACCGTTCAGTAGCTGTGGCTTATCATCCAGCAGCCCCCCCATTTACTCATTTCATAGACCCACCTTGTACCCCGGAAGAAGCAGAGGAAGCAGCTATAGCAATAGCCATTGCCCAAACCAATGCGGCTTATATACTAAGCGATTCCAAAACAGCCATTCTTAACTTCGCCCGCGGACGCGTCCATCCCCCCGCGTGGCAGATGTTGAGAATGTGCACCCTAAATCCCGATAGGCGTATTGAGCTCGTGTGGGTGCCGGCTCACTCTGGCAATCCCGGAAATGAGGCCGCCGATAACATAGCCCGAGGACTTATTTGCCGGGCAAATGGCGACCCCAGCCGGGATTTCTCGAGGGAGCGGGCACACACGTTCTCAGAACTAACTCAACAAGCACGCCTTGCCCGTCGACTCTATCCCCCTCCCCACCCCCGCCTATCCCACTCCCAACAAATCCTCTGGAGGCGACTCCAGACCCGAACTCTTCCTACCCCTCAGCTTCTATCCCACTTCCGCCATGTTTCCCCAGAGTGCACTCTCTGCGGAGAACCGCACGCCACCCTGGACCACATCCTCTTCGGCTGCCCTGCCGATCCTCCCCCGCAGGGACAGCCCGCCATCGGTACATGGGAGGAATGGGAGGCCCTCCTTGCGTCGCAGGACCCGGACGCGCAACTTCGCTGTGTGAACCGGGGTGCCAGTGCCATGGCCCTACGTGGACTGGACACATGCGCGTAATGTGAGGGCTGTGCGGTGGCCCTGAGACCTTGTACGGTCCAAACTCACTTGCTTAATAAAGTTTTCCATCCATCCATCCATCCACCGAGATATGCGAGACAGTTACTGAGTAATTTCCTTTCCTCAAATACAATTTTCATTTTCTTCACTACGGTCCCTCTTTCTTCTTTCAGTCCCACTTCGTCCCTTCTTGTACAAACGGATGACGGATGTCCACCAAGATATGTGAGACAGTTTAATTTCCTTTTCTCAAATGCAATTTTCATTCTCTTCATTACGGCCCCTCTTTCTCTTTCTTCTTTCACTCCGACATCCTCCCTTCCTGTACGGTGCGGTTCAGGTGTCCACCGAGATGACAGAGAATTACTGCGCCATTTCCTTTCCACAAAAAGCGTTGCGTTCAATGGGCAAGGCATCACTCTGAACGGGCGGTGGCGTTCCGGGGACCCCCTGGCAGCGCTACAACACGCTGTCGTGTTCCACTCCTGAAGGCGAAGCTTAAGCGTCATAAATTAGCAGTTAATTAGCGTTTAATAATTAATCAATAATTAGACATTAATTAGTAATTTGTCATTGCTTGGTAAATAGTACTTAATTATGCGCGACGTCATCCAGGGGTGACGTCACCAGTGTCACAGAGGCAGTAAAAGTGGTGCGGAAAACGCCTTCGCCTCTACGCACCCTGAATTTTTTATGCTTTTTTTAATTCAGAAAGAAGCGACTGAAATTGAGATCGTGAAGGTTTCTCCCATTACAGCGACCGCTATGTTGAAATGCTGCTTCCGACGTCATGAAACGACTCCGGCCACCGCGTCGGCTGCAATTCCGGCTCCGCCAGGCTGCCAACTATTGCACGAAGAGTGCTCTTTTGCCCGTAAATTCGGGCTTGCGTACAAGCCATCATGGCTCTTAATGATTGCTGGGTGGATTCATCGAAAGAACTGACAGATTGTAGGGGAGCGAAAGTCTCGTAGACCCGCCGCGGTGGCACAGGGGTAAGGCGCTCGTCTACCGAGCCGAGTACCCGGGTTCGAACCCGACCGCGGCGGCCGCATTTCGAAGGAGGCGAAACGCAAGAGGCGCCCGTGTGCTGTGCGATGTCAGTGCGCGTTAAAGGTCCCCAGGTGGTCGAAATTATTCCGGAGGCCTCCACTACCGCACCTCTTTCTCTCTTCCTTCTTTCACTCTCACCTTCCTCCCTTCCCTTACGGCGCGGTTCAGTTGTCCGCCGAGATATGTGAGACAGATACTGCGTCATTTCCTTTCCTCAAGAACCAATTTAATTAACTTAATTTTAAGTCTCGTACTTGTTCCAAATCTACCTTTCGAGTTGCCGGAATCTGCAACGACTACAACAGCACGGGTGAAGCTATAGTGAAGGCCGGAGCGATGGCCACACATTGGAAGTATTCTGGGGAACCTTCTCCAAGCCAAGAATGCTTCATATTCACTGTACAAATGCCAACAAATGCAACGTCATTCTCTACCAACGCTATTAAACAACCCCGAAGATGATAGAATTGACATAAACACACTAGCACCTGTTAAGTTTTCTTGTCTAAGCTAGTATCATGCACATGAAATTAATTCACACTGTCCAAATAATGACGTGCTATTTTCCTGTTAAACAGACTTACCTTACAACTATATATATGTGCTTTAGTTGTGATTAGGGTCCTTATATTCTTTTTTTTTATATTTAGTATACTTATTATAGACACGTATGAATTCCGCCAAAGAGTATTGTAAGGCTTTTTTCATATTGTTCCGCTCTCTATGCATACACTGTTCGCTTTGTTCTAACCTCTGGTTACTGTGTGCCATGAAAACAGGAGGCTCAAACGCAATCAAGTGAACTTGCTTTGCCTCCTGCGTTGTTTTAGAAAAAAAATGAACTGAATTTGAATCTGAAAATGACGGCATGCAACTCTAATAACTCGTATCCATTTAACGACACGTTGTCTGCTTATTTAAACGCGGCTTATTTAAAACACAATGCTTATTTAAAAACACAATGCGAAGTGTGCTGCATAGCACAGCTCTATTTGCTCTCGTGTGCAGCGAGTGCTACAGTGCAACTCTCCTTAGACGAATGCGAATTCATGCGTCTTAGCGAAAACTCTTCATTTACAGGCGAACATAGCGAAGGGTTTTGTGCTCAGGCCTTCTTTAACAACGTTTGATTCAGGTCACTTACCTGCGAACAGGGTGTGTGAGCAGAGCCTGTAAGATCAACTGCTGATGTTGAACAAAGTTCACAACACCAGAAGCTGTTGACTTTTTTTTTGCAATATGGTTGGTGGAAGCATCGCATCACTCCCAAGAATCGAAAGAGTTCTCTGTTCCGATGGCAATAATTTTTTACAGCGCGCGTGTGTAAACGCAAACTACATGTAACCGCTGGTACATAAGTTCTACGCGTTCTTGTTTGATTTGCAAGTTCTTAGTTTATATTTTCTTTGACTTCTGTTGATTGATGCTTTTACGAGTGTTTAGAGTGAAAGCTAACTTTACACGTCTTGTAAAGTTCCTTGCAACGACGTCTCTAACTTTGACAAATGGTTACTTGAAATTAATGTAACGTTCTCCACTGGACCCATCACTAGCCGCTGGCTATGGGTCCAAGCAGTGTTTGCGTTTTTCCTGTAGTGACCAAAAGAGCAATGAAAGGAAGGAAGGAAGGAAGTAAGGAAGGAAGGAAGGAAGGAAGGAAGGAAGGAAGGAAGGAAGGAAGGAGGGAAGGAAGGAAGGAAGGAAGGAAGGAAGGAAGGAAGGAAGGAAGGAAGGAAGGAAGGAAGGAAGGAAGGAAGGAAGGAAGGAAGGAAGGAAGGAAGGAAGGAAGGAAGGGAGGGAGGAAGGAAGGACAGGCCAAGAATTTTGCTTCGAATTATTTTTTTTCTGAAAGCTGTTCCTAGACTCAACAAATGTAACTAACGATGGGAAAGGTTTCAACCAGCGGCGTCCTACCTTTGAGAAAGTGTCATCATCATCATCATCATAATCATCATCAGCCTGACTACGCCCACTGCAGGGCAAAGGCCTCTCCCATGTCTCTAAAACCCTGCCCTTCGCCAGCCGCAGCCACCATATTCCCGCAAATTTCTTAATCTCATCCGCCAACCTAATTTTCTGCCGCCCCCTGCTACGTTTACCTTCTCTTGGAATCCACTCCGTTAACCTTAAGGACCAGCGGTTATCTTTCCTGCGCATTACATGCCCTGCCCGAGCCCACTTCTTCCTCTTGATTTCAACTAGGATATCATTAACGCGCGTTTGTTCTCTCACCCACTCTGCCCGCTTCCATATTAATAACCATATTAACTTTATTTCAATCAGCGCACTCAGTACCCGCGTACTGGCGGGACTTTCATTTAACCTTTTGGTGACTGCACCAAAAAAAAAAAAATAAAGGGCACTGCCATGACTAAGAAAGCTCTATAACATGGTCGAAATATGGAAGAGAAATTTATGCTAGGGGTACACATGAACAACTACTACTCTCATTGTATTATGAGTGACAATTTTCTGCTCAGTTTTTCAGCGCACGCATATAATAACTTACATTTTGCCGACCCTTGATGCTGAAGCATGCATGAATTTGGTTCGCTGTTCCATATTTCTCGTACCCGCACGCACTGTTACTCGTACGTCGTACGTTTGCTGACTAGATCCGCAGCTAGCTCGCTGCGACAGGGGGGCGCGCATGTGTTTCCGGCAGCATGCGCTTCTTGATTCCGTAGTGGCAACTTGCCATGCTTGCAAATGCGAGCACTACACTAAACTATGCTTATGTTGGTTTAAGTCTTCAGTCGCAGTGTTTGACAGCTTACAGAGGAAATGTAAGCGTATAGTGACCATCACAGTCTCAAGAGAAAGTATTTGCTGCCTATTTCATGCGATGAAAGTGACTGTGCTGGGGCTTTGATGTCAATATGGCGTTCTAACAGAGTCAAAGTCGTTGCGACCCTTGTCAGTCGAGAACGCAGTTCACCGCCGCGCTCTTCTCCACGCGTGTTAGAGAGAAGCACGAGACGTGACCTGTACGTGAGAACGAGACGTGACCTGTACGTGAGAGCCCGATCAAGTGATTACTCTTATAACATGAATAATATAAATAACTGGTCAATAACATTACCCACGACTAATTATGAGTCCTTTTATGTCGACGTTAAGGCGAGCCGCGCGATCAGAATTCCCACTTCTGAAAGGTGTCTAAGCTCGCATATTATGCTGGAGGCAAGCTGAAAGTAGTGGGTTAATGACTGTAACTTCCCTGATTCAAGAAGCTTTAAAGCGCCCATCGTCTGTAATGTTCCAGCCCCGAACACTGCGAACAAATTTGGAGTGGATGACACGATGTGCGGGGGATTTGGTTTCTGACATTCTGCGATCCCAACTGTTGCCAGATCTGCAAGGTGTTCACGAAGGAACTAAAAATTCATTTAATAAGTATTCGCTCCACCAACGGAGCTGAAATTCTGAAGCTTTGTAGCCGGACACACGAGGAAGCAGATACGACAACTAGCTCACATTCTAAAATTGGGTGTCATGGCCCCTTTGAGTTCCATCTCGTCCTCGTGTCACAGAACAGGAAGGGAAGATGTTTTTCTCTGGCAGTATTCAAGAATTCGAAGTGCGGGGGCGCCGTTGGGTACGCTTGGTGAGTTTTATGCCTTTGCATCACTTTCTTCCTGCCGTCTTCCTGAGTGCACGCAGGCGTTACCTTTGCGATGAGATGACACAGCAATACGTGCAGACAGAAGGTCCTCGACGATGCGCCCTTTGCTCATCGAATCAATTTCACCTTATTCAACTAATGCCGTCTCATGTTTCTGCTCTGTGCTTACCTGTGGCTGCAAGTGAGTGAGTAAATGAACGAGCAAGCGACCCAGCCAGCCAGCCACAGCCAAACCTGCCAAGCCTGCCAAGCCAAGCCAGCCAAACCTAGCTAGCCACACAAGCCAAGCCATTCAAGACAAGTCAGCCTAACAACAAAGGTAAGCCAAACCAACCAAGCCAAGCCAGCCAAGCCAAGCCGAGCCAGGACAAGCTAGCCAAGTTAGCCAAGCCAAATCAAGTAAGCTAGCGAACCAAGCCAAGTCAGCCAAGACGAATCAAATTAAGTCAGCCATGCCAAGTCAGCTAGCCAGCCAAAGAACCAACCAATCACTCAAGCTAAACAGTGGCCTCCCCGTCGCAACAGCGAGCGCTGTGCATTTATTTATTTATTTATTTATTTATTTATTTATTTATTTATTTATTTATTTATTTATTTATTTATTTATTCAGGTACCTACAGTGCCCGTTGAGGGCATTTTTCTAGGGGGGATACAGCTGCAAAGCATACATTGTCATGCAGATGACACTGTGTACAAAACAAACAAACAAACAAACATACAATAAATATACAACGCATTCCAATACTGAGCAAACTTGCCATCAGTATTGCCATCAGAGGACGAAATGTGATAACGCTAATGCCTAGTGTCGAGTAGTTGTTCTCCATGGTAAAGTGCGTATGCTTCTGGAGGAGGCGCTCCACAACTTGCAAAAAATTGGTTGTGGCTTAGCTAAGGTTAAGCCTGGATATCTCGAAGCGAAAAGCTCTCGCTGCTTTTCAGCCAACTCCCAAGCCACCACTTCTGGATCGGTGTTTCTGTGCCGTCCAAATGTTGCTTCTTCTTCTCCTTCTATGGCGAGTTTCTGCGCCTGTTCTATGGGCAAGCGCGCCTTTTATTCCCCTCCTTTCAAATGCGCACTGCGCACGGCTGCGGCGAAAGGTCAAACACTGAACAGACGGTCTTTCTCTTTCACTAAAAGTGCCCTACATGAGGCACACACCCTACCCTTGGTTTCACTCAACTGAACATATGCTAAGCTCAATGTCTGCCGCATGGCATCACTCACTGGATTAAGATCCCGCAAATGCCAGTCTTTCACAAACGTCACACACGTAGCCGAGCGGATTGTTCACAAAGTCTGCCGTGAAGACCTTGGTCGCACTGGCACTTCTGCCTGTTTCTGCGCCGTCCGACTGTTGCTTCTTCTTCTCCTTCCATGGCGAGTGTCTGCGCCGTGCGTGACGTCACTCGGTCGGTTTTGCGCATGCGCTGAAGTGTCAAATCTGTAGTGTGACTCACGCGAAGCGCGATGTTGACTAACCTAGTGAAGCTTTTCGCTTCAATATCACAAGCACTAATTCAGCCAGTTACTTGGAACCAGTAAGTAACCCTCAGGAAGTATCCATGGTAATTCTTCCACAATCGTTACGCAGCGCGTGGCACACCTGAGACCCAGTACGCGGATCACTCTTAACTGCCTTTGCATAACAAATCAGAAGCCTTCCACTACGAAGCCCCTCTTTCTCTCTCCCTTCTTTCCTTCCCTTTTTCACCGCTTCTTTCAGGGCTTGGTTGATGTGTCCACTCAATTACCGTACTTTTTTCTTTCCTTATAACCAGATGCACGTTGTTTGACAGCTGATTCTTGCAAGTAGCTCCGGTGGTTCGAGTATGGAGGCCGAGAGCAATCAGGAAGTGTCTTCCGGGCGAGCAACCACTCAAGCCGTCGCACTACAGCCTCTTATCGCCCCAAAGAGATTATCGCAGAAGACCTGCCGCTGTAGAGCGCACTCAGTAATTGAACATGAGGTCGAAGGAGGCACTCGAGAACTGTATACCGACACTGATCTTTCCAGCTAATGCATTTTAAAAGTGCAACGTGATACGGACGCAAAATTTCTCTCATATAGAAATGCCGCAGTAGCCATCAATATACTTCGATACACAGGTGTAGTTAGCAACCAACATCACTTCAAAGCAGCATTTTCTTCGAGCTACCTTTTTCAGTAAAGTTTACTACGAATTTTCCTATCATATTTCTCAGATAACACTGGTTAAGCACAGGGCAGATTAGATTATAAGCTTGTCGTTCCTCGCGCTGCAGTTATATGTATCAAACGGGCAACTACTTTCGGATTCACTCTGTACCAGGACACCAAGGGGGCCTTTAAAAGTTTCTGGTCACCTTTAACTGAGGGGACTCATGAGCACGCGGTAGTTGAGAGAGGGAATCAGTTTTATTTGGTGTCGGCGAACAAATACTGGTTGGTTAGCCAGTTGAGCCGAACCCTGCCTGGCACCTGGGGTGGAGAGGGAAGGATGAAAATTTGAGTGGCGATTCGGCCCCGGAAGAGGCACCGTTCTGGTTTGGCATAGAGGTTGGGGGAGCGGGAGGGGGGAGAGGAGCAGTTAGGAATGGAGGTGTTGAAGCATTCCCACAAGGGGGAGAGTTGAGTTGGCGGCAGGATGTGGGTGGGAGTAAAGTCCCTAGATCAGCTTTTTTTAGAAAAGCTCATAAAGGGACTTTAGGTGGGAGTAACGGAGAGACTCGACTGGCGGAGGGTAGCTCCTAGAGGGTGTCATGCACATTAGGGTATATTGTTGAGTGATTTGCTTCCTGTAGAGGCGGGCTTCATCACCGGTGGATGGACATGACCAGGGGATCGCAGGTGGCCGATCGTTGCTTGTAATCCCATCATGAGCCAAATATCCGCTTAGCGTTGACTAATAATCACCATCATCAGCCTGGAGATCAAAGCAATTTTTTTTATAATGTATGATTTCACTAAAACATTCAAAATATCCGCAGAACAACTGACGGCAGTTTTGCATTTTTTCTAAATTAAAGATTTTGCTATCGTCAAAAGCGTTCCCGTTGTTGTTGTTTTTTTATGGCAGTCTTAACTGTTCGATGCGATCAATGGAAACACTTTAAAAGCAAGATTTCATTGCTTAGCAGAATAATGGAACATTACCTTCAATATTTCCATAACAGTATCTTACAACTTTCCAATTTTCAAAATTTTTTCCGGGAATGTTGGACCTGGTCTTGAGCGTATTTCAAAAAAGAAAGAGCACACAACAGAAACTCGCTGCTCTTACCCCTTAAAAGTGGCCCGAGAGGAAAGAGTGCCTTGTAAAAGCAAAGTAATCGCTCGGCCAAAGGGATACTTAGGGCTAGAAGGCCTGGTACTCTGTCGAGGCCATCTCTCAGTAATGAGATTTTAACAGTCTGGACGGCTGCACTTCCTGAGCGAGTAGTTTTCTCGGCGGAGTCAGTATACAACAATACCGCGCTTAGCGGGGGCCCACTGAAGGATGATGTCGTGAGCACTGCTAATTGCGGATTGGTGCATTTCTCAAACTAAACTCTCATTCCCTCCCTGAAGACCTCTGAGAGACTCTCTGATGTGCCCTCCTCTGCTTTAGACCTAGTATAGTCACCGCTCGCTCACCTACTCAACCTATTTAAGGGGCTAAAACATGAATGCTAACGAGAAGGGTCCAACTTAAATTGAGGAGTGCGCAGCGAGCCATGGAAATGGAAATGATAGGTGGAAAGTTAAGACACAGCAAGAGGGCAGAATGGGTCAGAGAACGAACGCGGGTTAATGACGTCCTAACCAGAATCGAGATGAAGAAATGGTGGAAAACTTCCAGCGCACACAGGACCGAGACAAAAAAGAGAACACCACAAGCGCTGACTCGCAACTAAGCGTTTATTCGCAAACGCAGAAAATATATGCTCAAAGGAAAAAACACAAAAACATCAAAACTTATGCAATCACGCAGGCGGGTCCAGATATGAAAATTCCCGTTCATGCAGGACATGTCCTGCATGAACATGTCCTGCGTTTGCGAATAAATGCTTAGTTGCGAGTCAGCGCTTGTGGTGTTCTCTTCTTTGTCTCGGTCCTGTGTGCGCTGGAAATTTTCCAACATGCTGTACCAACTCGCTCGAATGTCAGTTTTACTACAGTCCATGAAGAAATGGGCTTGGGCGTATTATAAAATGTGAAGGCAACAAAACAGATGGTCCTAAGGGTAACGGAGTGGATACCAAGAGAAGGCCAACGTAGCAGGGGGCGGCAGAAAGTTGGGTGGGCGGAGAAGATAAAGTTAGCGGCAGGACAAAATTAATTGGAGAGGTGTGGGACAGGCCTTTGTCCTGCCGTGGACGGTGACAGCGTGCTCGGCCAAGGCGTCGGTCGTTATCCCATCTTCCATGATTATGCGGGATTTCGAGAAATGAGCCAGCTCGGATGCGATGGATGCCACGACGAACGACATGCTGTGGTTTGCAGACAGCTGGGAAGAGCTGTCCCAGAGCGACGAACACAATCGCGAAGGCGTCACCTCACGCTTTCGCGTAAATTTTATGATTTCTATTTTCGCGAACATCGAAATCAGTGGGAATACGGTATATACATTAGCAAAGGCAATATAGCAGTCCTGAAGGCGTATGCTAAGACAAAGATCCCAATAATCGATGCAGGGTTACTACCACGTAGCTGGCGAGAATGTGCTTTATGTTTAATAGATTTTGCCATCATCCGAGCACTACCACACCCAGTTATCACTGTTTGCAACATGTCAGTGCACGTTAAAGATCACCAGGTGGTCGACATTATTCCGGAGACCCCGCAACCCCCACGCTATACCACATCACATGGGAATGCGAACGTAACAGAGCATTTCACAAGCTAAATGACCCGAATGCGGAACAATGGGAGGGCCTGCTGACCAGCAGCGAGCTCACGGCCCAAAGGGCACTGGTGCAGCACGCCTGCGAAGCAGCAAGACTCAGCGGTGCCCTGGAATAGGGGCGCCGACCTTGTGAAGAGGCCGAAGACATGAAGACATCGGCCCACCGCTAAAACCTGATTTTTGGAGCATTAAATGTTTTTCACTCACTCACTCCACTACGGCGCCTCTTTCTCTCTTCCTTCTTTCACTCCTACTTTCCTCCCTTCCCTTACGGCGCGGTTCAGGTGTCCACCGATATATGAGAGACAGATACTGCGCCATTTCCTTTCCTCAAAAACCAATTTACCAATTTACCAATTTATCGAAATGAGTGGCTCGTTAGAGCGAGGCAATTACGGTACCTTATATGCTGGCGGTCTGTCCAGTCGTGACTGATTTCAATACCGATAGTGGCGGCGTCCCAGTCGTGGTTGCGTAACACTTAAAACCGCGCATATCTTCGGCTCTGCACGTCGAGCACTACCGACATTCCAGACATCGCGCAATTAGATCTCGGCATTCTCTCTCAGCGGCCGCTGTCAAATTAATAAAACAGGCAGGCACCTTCTGCATGCACTGCACTGTAGTTATGCGCAGATAAGCGGCGTTTAACGAGGCAGCCACAATCGCATTGGCTCCTGAAAAACAAAAAAGAATGTAAAGAAATAATAAGCTGTTGCGCAGTATCATGGAGGTTTGCCGTTGCCGCAATAGACGCACGAGTGGTCCCAGGGGACCGAGAATAGGAATGGAGATTGTAACGCTCGCGGACCTCTATTGGTTAATTAGATTATTATGAATTCAGTTCGAATAGCCCAAGGGCAGCTTGGACAAAGAACGCCATGGTTAACGTGTTTTTGGTCTGCATGATCTCGAGTTAAGGACTCATTTTTCCAAGCATTTCACCTCGTGTGTTTAGTCCTTCGAGTAATAAGAAGTAGAAACCAAAAAACAGTGGAGGTAAAGCTTACATCTAGCAGAGCTGCAGTTTATGATAGGCTTAAGCCAATGCAAAAAAAAAGAGCATTGAAGCTGAAAAGCAGCTTGAAGTGGTAAATCTAGGAGAAAAGTCGACCGTAAAAAATAAAAGCAGGCACGGTAGCACAGTAGTAAAATCGCAGTTTGGGCGAGTTGGTTATGCATCGTGTAATAAAACAGCGCGAGGACACAGGACAAGAACGGAGAGAAGACACACACGGCGTTGATGTGTGTCTTCTCTCCATTCTTGTCCTGTGTCCTTGCACTGTGTTATTAGACGGTAGCGCAATTGATGTGTTCGAAGGTTTGGTCAGAAAGGACAGAGGGCCTCCCCCGAGAGCGCGTGTTCACAACAGAGGAAGGAGTTCGGATAAAAAATCCAGGTGCTGATAATTCTGATGACGCCGCCTGGAGGCGTGCTGCAAAGAGAGATGAGAAAAAAAAGTAACATAAAGAAAGTTGGCGAGAGTACGATTGAATGGCTTGGATTATTCATGAAGCATTGGGATGAAGCATAGCGGATTCCACGTATACAACAAAGCGTAGCGGAAATTACTGGGAGTAAATCCGAGTGGTATGATGATAAGGCAAGTGATGAACGATTTGGGTAGTAGTAAAGACGGAAGGAGGACTGACCAGGGAACAAAAGGGTGAACAATAAGGACTCATAAAATACAAAAGTGAATTGAGAGATACGAAGTTTATTTACAAATATGCGGAAATAAAACAACAGACAGGAAAGTGGAGAGAAATCTGAGGAGTAAAAAAGCGATAAGAACAGACGACGCAGAAAATGAGAGGGAGGAGAGAATAAAAAAGAGAAAAAAAAAGGATAGCTGAAAGGAAGTAGTGTAAGCAATGGAAGGAAAGGACAGAGGAAGAAGGGAGCGAGGGATGTCGGAGACCGTCACGAGACGCGGTCGCCATGCGAACCTATTCCTGAGCCATTAGTGCCGCGTAACGTCCCGCCAGTACAGGCCGTTTCGGAATCACGGAGCCGGTCAGTGACCCGCAGCGCACGTCTATGCCAGGTCGGTGACGAGGGATGGAAGGAATAAGAGTCTGTACGGACTTGTACAAGCGGACCAGAGTGGTGCACTAACTGTGATCAGATAAGAGGTAGGGCTTTCTGAAAGAGGGGTTCGGATCGTTTCTCTGGAAAGAGAAATGAGAAGGCGTAAGACCCCCAAAACAAGTGTAAGGTGGCAATCAGATGTGTAGTGAGGGAACATCTGCAGAGATACCGTCGCAATGACAGATAGCGTCTACACGCGATTCAAACCGAATAACGTTGGCAGGGAAGCGGCTGTGTCTCGTTTAACAAGCAAATCAGCGGTCGAAGTGAGGGAAAATGGGTGAACATAACTAGAGGGTTTGGAACTTATTAGTTAATAAGGGTGCCGTCGCTATGCGAATGTCAGTGGGACACCCGTGTATGGAGAATAACAGAAATACAGTTAGTGCGGGCACTTCGAGTAGAGCGCCAAGAAGGTCTGAGAAGGCCCCCAATGGCGGCGAATGACACGGCCTAGTCAGTTAATTCTTTACCTCAGACTCCTGCTTGCAAATGAACATAAAACAAATGCACTTCTGGACAAGATGACAGCTAGATCGCTCAAGCAGTCCTGTATAACTCGGTTTAACTCGGTCAGAAGATGCTAGGGACCCAAGCGCTTGAAGTAATGATTCTGTGCCACTGTGCAAAAATAAAGGATAACGGAAAGGGGTCGGTAGAACATATTTAGAGGTATTCGTGGATACCGCGGTATCAGCGTTGAATACGCGCTTGAAGCAGTCAGGAGGAGGTAAAGACCAACACATAGGAAGCTGCCGGACCCCGAAAAGACGACTTTGGCAGCGCTCGCAGTGAAAGACATGTACGACCAACCAGTAAAAATATGGTGTCCTCTATGAGCAGTGAAGAAAGGCGCCTGTGAATGGCAATAAAAGAAATTCTTTGCAGCACATTTCCACATGATGATCATGACAAGTATGGTGTCAGGGTGGACTTCAGAGAACCTTAGCACCAGGCCGAAGGAATGGCCATTGTAACAACCGGCAGCACTGATGTTCACCCCCCCCCCCCCCTCCCTTTCTCCTTGTATCTGCCTCATACGAGGCGCATAGCTAAAAGAAAAGGCCTCCGAAAAGGCCTGAATTTATTCATGTACGGTCGAACAGCAATTAGTCTAAAGCAGTGTACTCGCACAATAAGACACCGATGGGCATCGGCCTGAAGCCACACGACCTCGAATTCTTGGTCGTGTACCAGTAGCAAATTATTAGCGAAGCGCTGCCGTTAACCCCTCCTTATAATGCTACCGCACGCCTCAGGATATAACGGCTCAATCAATCACTGACCCACCTCGGGCTCGTCAGCTTTCGAGGGCCTTACCAGACGTATACCTCCCCAGAGGCTAAGAATACAGGGGACGCAGACGAACTGCCGAACACTGCTCGTTTAGCGTCATCCAAGGTACAAGATTTATGGCCCTGGGGCGCTATGCTGGAAGGCCCGAGTTTGCTGAAACTCGGAATCTTCCCGAGTTCTGGCGACGCCCTCAGATCAGTGAACTAATGGTAGCAAGCAAAAATCCCACCCTCGTCACGCCTCCAGCTTCATTGGGTTATCTGGATATATTCCTTGCTTTATCATCATATCGGCGCCACCTCATCGGCTTCTTGGGCGGTCTACAAAGAACGGGTCACGTGAGCCAACCGCCGGTGCACTTTTCATTTGTCTCTCGCTCCACCAAGTGCATTGCGTGTGCAGTCAGACAAACGAGGTTTGTTGAATTTTATAATGCACTTAGTACACCTTTATAAGCATTTTATAGTGTGCAAGATTTGGATTTAAAGCGCTTTAGAGTGATTCATGCATTATTAAATTTTGCTTTGTACCGCGAGGGAACGCTACCAACGCTACATCATGTGCAACTGTGAAGGCTGCGGAAGTAGTCAGCAAAAAAAAAATAGAGGTGTATCACTCCGCGCTGTTCTGTGGCCGTGTGGTCTAACGCGTCGCTCCGGAAAGTCGACAGGCAATGGTAGTGCGTCGGTTCAAATCCCGCACGGTTAAACTTTTTTTCGCACATTTTTTTTTTCATCGCAAGTTGAATTTCGCGTTACTTGAATGAGAAAACTCGTTTTGTTCAGAATCGCTTGAATATTATGCCGTGTTCTGAAATGAACAGCATGCATCTGTTCATTTAATGCATACCGCATACACCATACACCATGCATACACCACCTCGATATGGCCTGTTTTCCCGTGTTAAGTGTTAAATTTTGAACATAGTGTTGATTCCCACACTGACAGAAAATAGTACTGCCTCAAGAGTCAGCTTGGCTCGATTTCCCTGCTCTCCTAGAAGAGCAGAAGGTGCTCAGGCAGGATTTTCATGCAGCCAGGTAAAAAGAGTTCCAAGCTGTGGGAGCGTCAAGTAAGAATGCAGAAAAAGTTGTACAACGCTAGGAAAAAATATTTCGAAAGGACAAACAATAAATGAGAGACGACAATAAAAAATGCTCACCACCAGTGTTTGTGAAAAATGGTTTATTCTGGAAACAGCCAGTGGCATGGATCACAGTGCATACAAATTAAAGTACACGTGCAGTGGATGTACACCAACACACAATCAGTCAAGTGCTCCAAAACTGAAAAAAAAAATGTGGAGCCATCGAACAACACTATTTGAAAAAACGAAAACCCTACCAATGTACTAACAAAGACGTGACTCGAAACAAATTCACACTCAACTGAGCAAGAGCCAGCTTGAAATCATTCACACCTCCGAAAAATTAAGGACAAAACATACAGTACTGGCTACCTCAACACTGGCACTGCATAACATGTCAAAACGACCAGAGATTGACAGTAATGCAAGACAACACCAAACCAGGAATCCCTTATCAGGATATGAAGATCAGACACCCATACATACCATTCCCAACCCTCACACACAAAATGAGGCCAATGCCTAGGGGTTTGTGAATGTTCAACCATTTTGGACAGCATAACTGAATAAATTTCTGTTCAGTTAGTCGAACGAATCAAACAGTATATGTTCAAAATTATTTTAAATGAATCCAATTTGCTCTCAAATTTTCAGATACTTTCCGAATAATTGACACAACGCTTCATTAAGCTCCACCGTATTTTTCTGCAATTAATCTTCCAAAAACAGCATACATTGACGACGTGTACCAGTATACCTATTCTAATTGGAAGAAGTACTATTTGCACTCCCTTACAAATTCTACTTTTTTGCAGACACTATTAACATGACCACCTACATTACAAGTTAGTGCCCGATACAATTTGACGCAACGAATTGCAGTTATGCAATGATTTGATGGAAATGTAACAATTTCCTCGGTAGATTGATCAACACACACACCCACATGCACACATATTTCACATTGCCACCCACACATGCACAAAGGTGATCACAGCAAGCCGATGAGTCCTCTCTCTTTCCTCGGTAGCATGTGTATTACACATCAATTCGAAATCAGACAGGTTCCTCGATGCCACTCAAGTCTTCATCACTGGAATCGATGCTCGACTCATCAGAGGAGGAGTTGCACGAGTCAGAAATGCTGAAGACAACCGGTTCAATTTCAGCGTCAACAATCATATCGCGTTGCCATGCTTCAGACTCAACTTGCTCCACATGAACATAACAGTTTTGCCAGTTTTCCTGGCTTACAGACGCCAGTGCTTCCGGCAGGAGCTTTTCCACTTCAGCCAATGTGAAACATTTATTGCGACTTGCGGTTATGAATATTGCACAAGAATGCAATCTGCCAAGTGACACAAATGCTACCGTTTAAAAACCCATTAAAATGCATGCGTGAAATAGCTGGAAATGTCCCTGCAGCTATTACGTGCGCAAACATGAGGTAAAACAAAAAAATATCTACACTGTGTGTAAAACTGCTCAGTTACTGATAAACGGAAGCGGTTTTTGAGGTTTAATGCCCAAAGAAACTAAAGCGATGAGGCATGCCATGGTGAAGGGCTGCCAATAACTTCAACCATATGGGGTTCCTTAACATCCACTGACACTGCACAGTACACGGACCACTATAAATAAATGGGACCACTAATAAATGGGAGAACATTCCATTAACCGTGACACAGCATGAAAGCAAAAACCGAGCATTCTTACAATCATTGTGTTCAATACCTAATGTGCCTTCCTCGTGAAATAGTTGGCCTTCGCCACGTCAGGGCTGGACTTCGAGGGAGCCTTTACGCCAATGTAGGTCCCGTTGACGCATCCCACGACGTCTGTGATGCCGCCGCGCAGTATGAAACGCTCCTTAACATACGCACGCTCGGCCGCAGTCGTGGGGAAAGCGAGCCACCGCTTCTGCACAGCCGCGTCGATAAGCGCGTCGGAGACGTCCCTGACGCAGCGGCTCACAGTGCTTTGGTGGCGTCCAATAAAGCGGTCTGCGCCGACGCTCCCCTGGAAGCTGCCGGCGCGAACAACCGGAGGGCGCAGAGGACTTGCTCTTCGACTGAAAGCGAATGAGGCCCGGTACGCACTCTCCGCAGGCGTGGGTCGTCGCCTAGCTCTTTACACAACCGTCGTACCGATGTTTTGGAGAGGCGAAAATGTCGCTGGAATTCGTCCTCGGCCATGGCAGTAAACGGGTCCAGCCGGCCGTACTGACATTTGCCGTCAGAGAAAGCGATGAGTCGGGCTGCTGCTGCTGCCGCCATGACAGGCCCGAGATGAATTCGGGGCACTTCACCGTTCACGAGTTTGCTCCGAGTTCACCTGTCAATCAAAACCATTGTTCACGCCCCCGGCATGCCGTACATAAATTATAGGCGTACGCGCTATGGGTGGGCCACTCCCAACATCCCTGCCGGCTACAGGTATGCTGCGCGGCTGTGCTGATTGCTGACAGACATCGGCGATGTTGACCATCGAAATATAACAGGCAAAACGGACGTCATCGCTGATTAATCTAAGCACCTCTGCGAAGGACACGCAACGTGGCGACAGCCGCCGATTTCTTCGCTCGCATACCACGTAAGACACAGCACAACGCTGACGGCGCGTCACACCTGCTTGCAAGGCGTCAAACACGAACCATGACGACGAAACGGTGCTTGGAGCACGTCCTACTCTAACAACATGGCATCACAGGTGTTTGGCTTGGCTGTGCTTTCACCCGTGATAAAGCTCAGCATCAATGTGTCAAACACATCCGGGATCGACAAACGGTCGCTGCTCTAGACCCAGTGCAGTAAAGAGTTCGTAATTTCCAGCACGCAAGCACTACGTACTTCACAACCGTAACACCTTTCTCTGTTATAAGTCCGATTCCATTATTGCAAACAGGATCCCTCATCTTCCCGAACGATATTATTGCAATGTCACTGCGGTATACAACGGCGATCGACGTTAGTGACAAAACCAGTCCGCAAAACCTTGAAGTGCGCGCCGTAAACAAATACTACGCAGATACGCGCGCCACCACCTTCACAGCTTTTAGTCAGCGTCTGATGACATAGGATGAGTTGTGTCGCTGGGTAGCACGCTCTTCGCATCCGCAGTGCACTAAAGAGGCGTCACACACAACAGGCATACGTAATGAACCATTGAATACAGCCAAACAGCAATTTTTTCCCCCACCGCATCACAGCCCATGGACAGCCGCTCGCACCATGGCTCGCACGGCCAATTTCTACCGCTGAGATTCGCCAAGAGCGTACTAAACGCAATGGTTGGCCATAGCGGGGTGCGGCAGCGGCCGTAGCAGCGGAGAACTCCACCTGGGGTCGCTGGAGAGAGCAGCAGTGACGCGGGAGGTGCAGTGCAGTTCAGCTTTTTGCTTTTGTTTATGATGCAAGCCAGAAGATGCATGACTTATATTTTGATATACGACACAATAAAATATATTATGGCAATGGCCGAAAAATAAGACAGATTCAGCGAGTAGCAGTTGCCCAGTCTCTCCAGTCGAAGGCAGCGCTACCGGCGGCGTGTCAGCGCAGGAGCTCTCGTTTTCGGCACGGTGGGCTGCCGCTCTAGTTCGTATGCAAGCCACGCTGCAAGCAACGGCCTCACTATCGCCACTAGCGGCAGAAAGTGTCAAATCTTTGTTAATTTCCTAAAGCTATGCTTTTCAACAACGCTTCATTGGATTCAGATTTTAAAATAAATTTGGAAATGTACAAAATGTTCATAATATTATCTGTTGCCTTTTAACGTATTCGAGAGAAGAGAAAGGGTTGATACAAGAGTGCACCTAGTGCGCACTGTTCGTCTTCGGAAATGGAGAGACAGATAGAGCCTGAAAGAGAAGACACGCCTTTGACACGCCCGAAAAGGCGTGTCAAAAAGCTAGCGGCGAGTGTGCAGATAGATAGCAGAGAAGTCACGATTTCGCGATTGCTGACATGGCGCTGATAACTTCAGGTAGCGCTGCGGCCTGGTATTGTGCAGTGTATGGTGTTTGAAGTGTGAAACAGGCGCGCAGGGTGCGCTTGTATCGTCTTTACGAGGCTTTATCTCTACATTTTATTGTCCGCTGCGTGCGCACGTTCCGCGCTATCTTCGTTCACTGACTGCCGTCATCGCAAACTCGGATGAAACTCGGGCGAGCGCCAAACTCGGGCCTTCCGGCATAGCGCCCCTGGTCTCACTCAAATTGAAACTTGGCACTTAATTAGCCAGGGTTTGGCAGAAGCAGCGTGGCCATAAGTGTTCACTCTATACGGTGCTCGCGACGAGCAATTTTTGTTTAAACAGGTGAGTCAAGCCGGATGTTCGGTTGTGCACTGATACTGACAGCTGCGACCTGCTCTTTCAGAGTACAGCCCGTTTTAGCAACTGGTCGTCGCGTTCATACAACTTCCTCTTTCAGCGGAATTTGCCGCTCTTTGGGGTTGCTCGTCCGTCCTTTCGATACGCCGACTTGATCTGGAATACCGTGGCTATCGACGCACCCAACGACTTGCTGATGCGGTCGCGCATGCACCGGCAAGGCGAGCGCCCACAATATGTCTTCTTCTGAATTCCGATACGCCTTCTTTTATACCACCTGATCCGCACCGTATCCCGCACAGCATCCACGGCCGATAGTCTGGGGTTCGAACCCTGGACAAAAAAAAGAACTTTTCTTCAACTACAAAAGTACATGCGAAAGCCGCATAACATACATGCCTCTGCAGCCGCATGGCATTTCTTCGGTGGATACCAATGGGCAATTTATTTATTTATTTATTTCGTGTACCCTCAGGGCCAGAGGCATTATTGAGGGGAGTGGTTACATATATTTTGAAAAAAAAAAAATGTACAGTGCAGCAAACTACTTAGTGATACAAAAATGATGGCTCCTAGTTATACAATGTTAGCTGTTGGGTTCCTGGTGTGCTGGTGAATAGTATATAATACACAACATACACCGCAGCAATACAGTGAAAAAACAAACAAACAAAATGCTCGTACAAAAAACAACAACAACAAAATATAAAAATAGATGCTCCTACTTATACAGTGTTTTCTAATGCTAACTTGAAGCGCTGGTTGTCAGTAATTGTAGCGGTTGATGCAGGAAGGTGATTCCACTTAGCAGCTGTGCGCGGAAGGAATGACTGAAACATGACATTGGTTTTGCAAAGTGGAATTCCGACTTTGTTATTGGGATCTAGCCTTGATGACATGTATTGGGGAGGGGAGATCAGTTCGTCGCGAAGGGAAGAATGATTAAATATCTTGTGAAAAAGTGAAAGTCTAAGGTCTTTACGGCGAGATGCTAAAGATGGCAGGTTAAGATTTAATTACTCCATTACTGCAAATATACTCCATCTTAGGGGATTCCACTAAGCATTGGCCATAACTAACGGCCGCTCTGGGTCTTTCCTTATAAAACGCCGCTGGAAAGCGCGTGTACGTCAGCACCAAATTTGTGAGATCGGAAACAGCAATGTTCCAGTTTCGTTTCGCAACCCCAGCACACAACAGCACACGCTCAAGAAGAGTAAAACTAGAGTTGGGAAAGTTGGCGCACCGAAAGTGGGCATTATGGCCTAAAAGGTTGCGGAAAACGTAAAATACGCTGGAATGCGCTGCCCTGTGTCTTCTTTATTGTCGCGCCTTTTTCTGCTGTTTTGCAATAACGCATACATGAACATATATATCCATGCATGAAAATCGACATACGTGCCAGTACTGGCTTTTAGACCTTGTCCTTGACCTCCACACCACGATCGAGTCAAGGGTGCGTGACTCACATCAACCATTCAATCACATCAGCGCGGCAGAGACACGGCACTACCCTTGATTATGCATAGACCGCCAACTTAATCGATGAACTAATCAGTCATTTAACCGCCATTGTCATGGTTTGCTGTTCAGCGAAAGGTCGTCACTACTCACGTCATCCGAGTCTTCTTGACGTCATGGTTCATCTTTCCTTTTTTTTTTATCAAAGCACGCTCTTCACAGAGGAGCCGTGAAGAGTGGGTCCTCGGCATCCCTTGGTGGGCAGGCACGAAAGATGCCATTCCAGGCCGATAAGGTGCATTGTCTTCGCGAAAAGTGGAGAAGAAGGCCCCATTCGATATCCAGCTCTCGAAGCAGCGCCTCGTATCTTAAGAGCGTGTATTTTCCTCGCCGATCTCCACAACAAGGAACCATCCTCGACACCTCGACATCTGCGGTCGCCAATGTCTCTTTCTCCGACCCGGTGGCCGACATCAGCCGTTTGTGAGCAAGCTGAGCTCTGACTTCTTGTACCTAAGCGCCTTCGCCACCTAAAGAAACAAAACAAAAACAAATTGAGAAGGTGGTCTTATAATATGGCTTGAGTTTCAGCGTCAGCTATGAAGAGAGGGAGACAGAGGAAATCAAAAGCAGGTAGGGTAACCGAACAGTGCCCGGTCGGCTACTCTACAGACGGGGAGGGGAAGAAAGGGAAAGGAAAGGAAGAAGTAAAGGACAGTTCAGGTTATTTAAGTTCGTAGTACGGAGCGTGTCGGGCATACTGTCAGCTTTGAAGCCACCCGTGCTGTGTAACACGGTTATGATCACGAGTAACGAGTTTAATGCATCCCGTTACAGCGTGTCAGACAATGACCAATGGATCATGTGACCGATTATGGCATCACTGATGATGATCACGTGAATTATGATGCTATTTACGTCGAAGGACAAGATATCCGTGCAAGCTTTTGATAAGTGACACTCTAAAAACAAATCATATGGCTTTGTTTTACTTACTCAGGCACTTGGCTATTTCCGTATACGCAGACACCGCCTGAGCCATTAGACTCTCTTATCATAGCGGAGGCGTAGTAGCATAGACGTGTACTGGTTTACCGTACGCCGGCAGCGCACTATTCCAGTATACGTCTACGCTACTACGTCTCCGCTACGATAAAACAAGACGTTTTTAGACGTTTCTAGCATACCGGAGACGTTTTAGCGGAGGCGTATACTAGTTTACCGGATGCCTCTTACGGGCGCGCATTGGCCACGCCTGGCCCCACCCATGTCACTGCGCGTACGCAGGAGGCGTCCGGTAAACCGGTATGCGTCTCCGCTGAAACGTCTCCGGCATGCTAAAAACGCCTACAGACTATTGAGCCACAGTGATGTAGAGAAGATGCTGACGTAGAAGCTGCCGAATCCGATGACGTCATCTGTATGTCGCATAGTAGTTCACCTTCATATGTCATTACAGTGAGATCACAGCTACAGCCGGTGCTGGCTGCAGTGCAGCATTATCAAGGAACAGAGGTGCTATATCGCGGTCAAAAGTTCACGGCACGTGTATTTTCAGACTGAAGTTTCTCCCTATCCGCTTGTCTAGGGCCTCCCTTTCTGAATAAATTCATTCATTCATTCATTCATTCATTCATTCATTCATTCATTCATTCATTCATTCATTCATTCATTGTAGCTTTTCCTCGCATCCCAGTCGTGGGGTATTGTTACCAGCGGATACAGTGTGCACGTCCACTCACACCTTGCCACGTATCAGGCGACTCCACAGCATGACTGTGCCGAAATAAAATTTTTCTCCGTCCACTCGCGTCCTGGAAACTTTTGATTGCCATAGTACTATCGTATACCTATACAAGAGTAGTCGGGTGTGAGCAAGCAGGTGCCCGGCTGGCCCAGTACGCTATGCTAAAACTCTCTATTCTTATGGACGGTGCTGTGTACTCCTCATTCAGCAAAACGAGCTATAGCCCTGCATCCGTCAATCATCTTTCCAAGTGCACTTGTTACTCCTCCCTCCCCACCCCCTTTATGAAGCAGTATCTGTCTCACATATCTCGGTGGACACCTGAACAGTGCCGTAAGGGAAGGGAGAAAGGTGGGAGTGAAAGAAAAAAGAGAGAAAAAGGTGCCGTAGTGGAGGTCTCCGGAATAATTTCGACCACTTGGGGCTCTTTAACGTGCACTGACATCACACAGCACAATGGCGCCTTCCGCTTTTCGCCTCCATCGAAACGCGGCCGCCGCGGTTGGGTTCGAACCTTGCTACTCTGGCTCGGTAGACGAGCGCCTTAAAGGGAAGCTGAAACGGTTTTCTGAGAATTCGAGGTTATTCAAGAATTCGAATCTATCAAGCTTCTAGACAAAGCATGAACAATATTTTTGCACCAGCATTTAAAATGACGTCATACCCATCGATTAAAACCGCGACGATGTTTAGGCTTCTTCTCACTACGCTGGAGGAGTGCGGGGAAACTCGGCAGTGACATCATTGTTGTCGAAATTTCAGATGTCCGCTGCTTACGCCTGCATGCTGCTGTGCGTCGTCAGATGGCGCCAAACAATGCATCGTGAGCTTCACCTTTGATGGCGTCGGTTTTCTTCCATGGAATAACCGTTTCTTCGCTGGAAACGTAGTGCCGTCATACGTGACGTCATTTTCGGGGCCTCTGCCCGTCGCTGTGCACTTCAGAGAAGCCTGAACGCCGACGACGACTTTATTCGGCGATTGCGCCACCATTTTAAATGCTAGAGCAAAACGATTTCGCAGGCTTTACGTGCACGTTTCGCACATTCGGCAACCTTAAACTCATCGACGGCCGGGCGCCCCACCCCGGCCGCTAGTGCAGTGTGCCGCGCGCGCGATTAGTCCGAGACAGGAGGCTACGTGCGCGCGGCTATATACAGTCTTTGTCAAAAGTTTAGAGCCCAGGGGGTTCACTTCTAATCTTTATATTGGGACTCCAGGAGCATTCATGGAAGTCCTACCTATTGCAGGAGGCAGCACCAGAAATCTTCTCATGTCCAGGAAATTTGGAGGGCTAGAGATCCATTAAGAACGACACAGTGTGGCTCAAAAGAAAACCCCCTGGGCTCCAAACTTTTGACAAAGGCTGTACATACAGTTTACTTCTTTTGTAAGTGATTGTGCGCAGTGGCCGCTCGCGCGCACTTATTTTCGGACAATGCTTGGACATTAGCGCGCGAGCGGCGCGAACTTGATTACTTTTGTATTTTGTAAATAGTGTACAAAGCTCTACCCTGTCCTTTCTCGCTGTCGCTCCCCTCTATACTTCTCCTCACTATCCTCTTCCTTTCCCTTTCGTTTCCGCCGGCTGCAGCTCGGGTGCTTAAGATATTAGATAGCAATTGCCGCGGCCGGCAACACTCTTTCGCTTCACTTTTTATTTTTAAAATAAACCACTACCACCGCCGCCACCAACTCATCGAATTCTAGAACCGCTTCACTAGCCCTTTAACCACTGAGCCACCGCGGTGGGTTGCCCGTTTATCGAACGCCTTTTTAGGCGGTAGATCATTTCTTAGGTGGCTGCCGAGCGCTCTCTCTGCCTCACTGCCCCTCTTAGACGCGTGCCAGGTCCGGTTCCTGGACCGTCCGGTCAGGGCTGCCGAGGAAACCCTTTGAGCTCAGGCACGCGCGCGAGAGCCGCTCCCGCCGCCGCATGCCGACTCCTCCCGGTCAACGCGCCTGCCGGCGGTGCAGGGATTGGCTGCAAGGGGCGGTGGCTGCGGTGACGCAATTTCGTATTCCTCATTTAACGGGGTCATCGGCGCAGGGACTTTGTCGCAGACGGCTTGGCTACCGTGTAGTGCAGTCTTTGTCAAAAGTTCGTGGTCCAGGCGGTTTCGCTTAGTTTGAGCCTTGCAGAAGGGCAACGCCTCAGAATCACTCGATCCCAGGAAGGTGAACAACGCTCTCGCCCTATACCCAAGCGGTGCTTGGAACCTTTACGACCTCTTACTTCACCACTGCGCATGAGCAGCGGTGGTGTACGTTCACTCAAGTACGTTCCCGCTACGCTAAAACTCCGTATTACACTATGGTATTACGACAGAAGCCAACAGCCACAGAAACCAAGGGGCACATGGGATTTTTTTTATTAATTTTGTGGTGTTGATCAATTTAGAATATTACATCAATTTAGAATATTACTGAATGTAATATTCTAAATTGATCAACGCCACAAAATAAATAATAAAAAAATCCCCTGTGCCCCTTGGTTTCTGTGGCTGTTGGCTTCTATCATATTTATAACGAGCCCCTCATTCCCCTTCCCTTGTTTACTATGGTATTACGTAAGGCGTATGCAGTATACGTCACTTGCAAACGTACGATTTTGAATCCACATTTATTCGGACCCCATGAGAACCAACTGGTTTTACAGCACTACTGTGCTGTATGAGGGATATTGGCTGCTTTTTCTCCTAATCTGCCGTGTTGTGCCGTGAGTTAGCTCTGCCAGTGGTGCATGATAGTGAGAAGTTAAGCAACCAGTTAGCGCTGATATTCTCAGACAACTTTACTGGTCTCCTGGTCACGTTTTACTCGTTCGTATACGAACGTATCGGAAACCAGTGTGCGGCTGTAATAGCGTTCAGGGCATTTACTATGGCTTGTGATTCCGACAACCATCACCCAAATGTCAAACACTCTTGGGCAAAAATTTTGAATATTGAAAAACAGTGAAGTACTGGTATAGAAATATTGAGAGCAATGGTCCATTCTTCTTATATGTAGCAAAATCTTTCTTATATAGTGTTTCCATTGCTCGCATCGAGCAGTTAAGACTGCCATAGAAAACCCACTTGGAACGCTTTTGACGATAGCAAAAAGTAAATAGAAAAACGATTCAAGCCTGCCGACAGGAGATCTTCGGTTATACTGAATGTTATAGTGAAATCTTACAATATACGAAAAAGTTGCGCTCATAAGCTCTTTCCCATCCAAAAATGTTTTTGTTCAGAATTGTTGGGTATGCTCCTCATATTTTGCTCAATTGCTATATACTGCGGTTTTCACACTAAAATGAACCTATAAAGCATTTCGTGTTCATAATAGATGAGATGTGCATCGCAATCGTATGCGGACAAAGCACGAAGGGTAATGTCGAGCCAGAGATTGCGACGATATGAAGTTTTGCATATCTAGATGCAAGTTTCTGGCAGCTGTCACCTAACCTCAGGTACTCTCAATACTCAGGTACTCAGGCAGCAGGTACTCTCATTAGGCTTTTTTGTTTTTCAATTTGCTGACAAAAGGCTGAAATCCAGATAACTGACCCAGCGTAGCATAGTTCGTTATGGCGCTACAACGATTCGCGACACTATCAAGCGCAAAAATTCAGGGGGCACTTTGACTCTCTAAAGTGCGTAGAGGCGAAAGCGTTTTCCGCACCACTTTCAGTGCTTCTGTGGCACTGGTGGCGTCACATGTAATTGAGTACTAATTACTAAGTGATGACAAATCACTAATTAATGGTTAATTACTGATTTATGCCTGAATACTAATTAACTGCTAATTAAGCTTAAGCTTAAGCTTAAGCTTCGCCTTTAGGAGTGGAACGCGACAGCGTGTTGTAGCGCTGCCAGGGAGTCCACGGAAAAGAACGCCACCACCCGTTCGGCGCGATGCCTTGCCGTTTCAACGCAACGGTTTTTGAGGAAAGGAAATGGCGCAGTAAATCTCTGTCATCTCGGTGGACACCTGAACCGCACCGTAGAGGAACGGAGGAAGTGGGAGTGAAAGAAGAAAGACGAAGATGGCCCGTAATGAAGAAAATGAAAATTGTATTTGACGAAATAAAATTACGCAGTAACTGTCTCACATCTCACATATCTCGGTGGACACCCGTCAAAATTCAGGGGGGGGGGGGGGGGGTGCACTTTTTTGACCTAAAGTGTGGTCACTGATGTGTGGTTAAGATGTTAAGCTTCGCCTCTAAGAGTGGAACGCGAGAGCGTCTTGCAACGCTGCCAGGGAGTCCATAGAACGCCATCGACCATTCGGTTCTATGCCTCGCTCATCGGTAAATTGGTTTTTGAGGAAAGGAAATGTATTTCTCTCTCATATCTCGGTGGACACCTAAACCTCGCCGGAAGGGAAGGGAGGAGGATGGCAGTGAGCGAAGACACCGTATTCACTAGACGTGCCTTTGTTCATTCCAAACCATCGAGCTGGCATGGCGGAGTGGATAGCATGCTCGTCTCGCACTCCGAAGACCGGGGTTCGATTCTCGAGCTCGATCAATTTCTTACTAGGTTTTATTTATTTATATGGCCTGAATAGAGAAGTTAATTAGGCTAATTGGATAATTAAGCAATTAACTAAGCTCAGTCCCACTTACTTGGAGCATCACTATATGGTCCCTTCAATTGGTTGCATGGTTACTAGCCAAAGTAAAATTGGCCCCGTTTGAAATTGGCGCACTGTGACGTCACAACCGCTTCGACCAACTGAAAAGCGTGACATTTTCTGTCGACAACTGCTGCTTACAACGATGAGACATTAAAGGCTTTCGCCTTAAAAACACACGGCAAAAGCTCACGAGTGCAGTCACCTGCAAACTTAACGGGAACGAACATGACGCTTTTCTAACGTATTGCGCGCCTTGCACAACGCAAGAATGTGCCAGAGAAGTAAAAGGTGGCAAAATAAAACAAATAGACGGTAGAGTTTCAAGGTAGTTAAACCTGCAGACATGAGAATGCAATGTGCTTAGCCTAATTGGATCATGGTTTTGCGTTGCTGGGCCGTCGGCACGTCTGGCAACGATATGAGGCTCAGTTTAAGCTCTCATCGAGGTTAAGCTGATCTGATCTGTTCGCGTCGCAGATGAAAGTTGATGGAGACGATGTGCAATGCACAGCGCGAGAATGTGTTGCAGTTTAACGCCATGCGTGATTGGCTGCGGCGTTAGCATAGCGCTCTCGTGCACTGGCCAGAGAAGCTGGTCTGTTCGCACTGCCGCGGGTTCGAATCCCAGTCGCGGCAATATTCATTCATTCATTCATTCATTCATTCATTCATTCATTCATTCATTCATTCATTCATTCAAGGTCGAGGTCAAGGTTAAGGCTTCAGCAATGGCCCGGCCTTTGCAGCTTTGGTCGTGAGGTAGAGCTTACGCTCTGAAAACTCGAGTCCTGTCTTCAGAAGCACTGGAGGAGCTGCGTTCACGTTCAGTGCGCCTGCGGCTGTGCGCACATAGGAAGACAGCAGATTGGATTGGATTGGATGTGGGGCTTATCCATTTATAACAGGCCTTGGAAATGGCTTCGTGTTCGGTCACCTCACTGCCAACCACACTGCCCCCCTGTCGGTTGTCCGGAGTTAAAACCAACGAACGCAAATGTGGCTAACCGTCTCTGGGCAGTAGCCGTATAGACGTGGCAGCTTTCAAACAAAGTAGGCGGTGTCCGTTTCGCGCATGCGTGGAGTCATTTACACTTGGTGCATGACACGTGGCCGGAGGGGGCGTCAGAAATGCGAAGGTGGCGAGCGGGGTGGGTGGCGTAAGAAAAATAACTGAAGTAAGGGTTAGGCGGGAATCTGAGCTCAAGACGCACTACAATTTTGAGCGGCTTCACGGTCGACGGAGCTCCAATTACTCGGCCGCTGCCCCCGCTTCTACCCTCTTTCTATCGGACATTAAAAGTTTTCCTATCCTATCCTATCCTATCCTTTCTTCTCCTATCCTATCCTATCTTATTCTTTCCTTTCCTATCCTATCCTATCCTATCCTATCCTTTCCTTTCCTATCCTATCCTATCCTTTCCTATCCTATCCTATCCTATCCTATCCTATCCTATCCTATCCTATCCTTTCCTATCCTATCCTATCCTATCCTATCCTATCCTTTCCTATCCTATCCTATCCTTTCCTATCCTATCCTATCCTATCCTTTCTATCCTTTCCTATCCTATCCTATCCTTTCCTATCCTATCCTATCCTATCCTATCCTTTCCTATCCTTTCCTATCCTATCCTTCCCTATCCTATCCTTTCCTTTCCTTTCCTTTCCTATCCTATCCTATCCTATACTATCCTTTCCTTTCCTATCCTATCCTATCCTATTCTTTCCTTTCCTTTCCTTTCCTTTCCTATCCTATCCTATCCTATCCTTTCCTTTCCTATCCTGTCCTATCCTATTCTATCCTTTCCTATCCTATCCTTTCCTTTCCTATCCTATCCTATCCTTTCCTTTCCTATCCTATCCTATCCTATCCTTTCCTTTCCTATCCTATCCTATCCTTTCCTTTCCTATCCTATCCTTTCCTTTCCTATCCTATCCTTTCCTTTCCTATCCTATCCTATCCTATCCTATCCTATCCTATCCTTTCCTTTCCTTTCCTTTCCTATCCTATCCTATCCTTTCCTTTCCTATCCTTTCCTATCCTATCCTTTCCTTTCCTTTCCTTTCCTATCCTATCCTATCCTATCCTATCCTTTCCTATCCTATCCTATCCTATCCTATCCTATCCTATCCTTTCCTTTCCTTTCCTATCCTATCCTATCCTTTCCTTTCCTATCCTATCCTATCCTTTCCTTTCCTATCCTATCCTATCCTATCCTATCTTTTCCTTTCCTTTCCTTTCCTATCCTATCCTATCCTATCCTATACTATCCTTTCCTTTCCTATCCTATCCTATCCTTTCCTTTCCTTTCCTATCCTATCCTATCCTATCCTATCCTTTCCTATCCTATCCTATCCTATCCTATCCTATCCTTTCCTATCCTTTCCTATCCTTTCCTATCCTTTCCTATCCTATCCTATCCTTTCCTTTCCTTTCCTTTCCTATCCTATCCTATCCTTTCCTATCCTATCCTATCCTATCCTATCCTTTCCTATCCTATCCTATCCTTTCCTATCCTATCCTATCCTATCCTTTCCTATCCTATCCTATCCTTTCCTTTCCTTTCCTATCCTATCCTATCCTATCCTATCCTATCCTATCCTATCCTATCCTTTGCTTTCCTTTCCTATCCTATCCTATCCTTTCCTTTCCTATCCTTTCCTTTAATTTCATATCCTGTCCTATCCCCCGCTTCTCATACTGCTGCGATGCGATGACATTGGGCTGTCCACTCTCTTGCAGTTACGGCCGGGAAAGCGGCGAGGTGTCCCATTTTTGATGAAGCTGAATATGATGAAGTGGCTATATCAAAACAATAGTGCCTGTCTTGTGTGTTTCCTCTTCTTGTGTGCGTGTTCTTGTGCGCTTAAATTCATTTAAAAAAAAGCTATGCACTATCTAGCCCGAACCGAAGTTTTGTTAAATAAAATAATTATAGCAAACAGAAAGAAAAACTTCGGAGTTTCCGCCGAAGAAACTGATATGCGTTCGCAGGACAGTTGAACAGCTTCCGGAGGAAATGAAAAGGATAGGGTAGAGGGGTAGGCAAAGGGGGGAAAATAAAAGCAATAAAGAGTAAGGCATAAGGGAGAGGGAAGAGATAAAAGTTAGTTTATGAACTGCACATGTAAACAAATACACACTACGTGATCGGAAGTAGTCAACTTGCCACAAGAAATGAGAACAAATCCTCCGCATATCGAGGAATAGCTTGTAGTACCCTAATGGACCTCAAGCAGTCATGAAAATTGAAGGAAAAAGATGAAGAACAACGGGATGGAGGGGGCGGAGGAGGCTGTTCATTTATATCACAGATTTCGCCTTCCTTTTTGATTTCATACGTGGAATTTTCGCGAAACCACCATGTTTCATTTTGTACTGGATTCGCTAGGTAAGGCCGTTATACTTATGAACGGGAACTGGTTAACTTTTATTTACGTTTTATTCTTACTATCCTCCACTGCATTCCATGTTAGTCAGGTGCACCTGCCGGTACCGCAGTACAACACTCAGGTACAGGAAAAGGCTTCGCACGCTGTATCCGACTTCCTGTGCCCCACGAACGTTTGTACAAATTCCTGACTGCCTCGAGTACTGTCTGCGCGAACCGCCAATGACTCACGGACTGCACGCATCTGCACACATAAAGCGGGCAGAATGTTCATTCGTTTGGTATGCACAGAATAAATCGCACGCATATGTTGCGCGCAGTGAAAAATGCGGAATAGTGCGTTCAACTTCTTTTTATTTTTATGCGAAGCACACTAGCCGCACAACCGAGCTCTTCCTTGCTGCGCCGCGCGCGGCCGCGTAGCTACCACTTGACCTACATCGGCGCACCACGTGATATGACGTCACAACAGCTGTGAAAGCTGGGGCTCAACTCGTGCGCTCGCTTGCGGACGCGCAGCCTCCGCCGGCGGTATGCTTCGCATCCTAGGCTTAACCATAAGCTAAGCCAGGCCATTTTCTTGCCTCTAGTGGGGATTTCTTTTCGATCGTTTCATTGTTGCAGTAGTAGAACTGGTTTGGAGTAGTGGCTCCGTTGTATGAGTCTATGTATTCTTTTAAAAAATTATTTCTCTCTTGCCAAGGACGACTGTATATAAACGCGGCGAAACTGTAATAGTTTTAATCAGTTTGTCTTCATGTCGGAAGTCACGTTGCCAGTCCCAGTGTTGTAGAATTGCCGTGATGAGCTACGAATTACACAGAAACAAGGAATATTCACGAGAGATTTGCAGCTGTTTACTCAGCTCATTGGAATATATATCCATCACAAGATATGTGCATGGGAAGAATGTATGAATTCAGGAGCTGTATACTACAGGGTCCCCCCCCCCCTCTTCCTGTTGTGGCGGGTTCGCGCAGTGAAAAATTAGTAGCAGCCCTTAATGTAAACAAAAATAATTTTTATTGGTCGCTAACTAAGCCTTTGGGTTTGCTATAACCCAGCATGGTATTCGCTTTGAAAGGCCTGCATCAAAAACATGCACATTAATGAAAAGCCTGACCCTTTCATTCTCAACATCCGTGCACACGAGACGCCGGGAACCGATTGACTGCACTAATAGTTTTACTGCGCCATTGCTTTCGTGGAGGACGTCGCTAGTTGTGAGGTTCAGCGTATGCTGCGTGACAGCTGTGCTTGGGCCAAAGGTTACGAAAAAAAACAATGAGAGAGAATGTTTTTACATCCATATACAGTGCGAAAGCACGGCGTAAGATGGCAGGTGCTGCCACCGGTGGAATTTGCGCGAACCCGGTTGGTTTCGGACGGACGGACGGACGGACGGACGGACGGACGGACGGACGGACGGACGGACGGACGGACGGACGGACGGACGGACGGACGGACGGACGGACGGACGGACGGACGGACGGACGGACGGACGGACAGACAGACAGACAGACAGACAGACAGACAGACAGACAGACAGACAGACAGACAGACAGACAGACAGACAGACAGACAGACAGACAGACAGACAGACAGACAGACAGACAGACAGACAGACAGACAGACAGACAGACAGACAGACAGACAGACAGACAGACAGACAGACAGACAGACAGACAGACAGACAGACAGACAGACAGACAGACAGACAGACAGACAGACAGACAGACAGACAGACAGACAGACAGACAGACAGACAGACAGACAGACAGACAGACAGACAGACAGACAGGCGGATGGACAGACAGACGGACGGACGGACGGACGGACGGACGGACGGACGGACGGACGGACGGACGGACGGACGGACGGACAGACAGACAGACAGACAGACAGACAGACAGACAGACAGACAGACAGACAGACAGACAGACAGACAGACAGACAGACAGACAGACAGACAGACAGACAGACAGACGGACAGACGGACAGACGGACAGACGGACAGACGGACAGACGGACAGACAGACGGACAGACGGACGGACGAACGGACGGACGGACGGACGGACGGACAGACGATTTTACTCGGGACAGAACCACCTGATTAGTGCTTTCACACTAAAATGCAACTGTGCTACGAAACTCCTTTTTCTAAGGTGCTGTTTGTTTGTCCATCAAGGTCTGTTTTTCTAGAAATAATGGAGCATTACTAATGCAAGTGTAAAGGAATTATGTCTCGTAATTTTACATCTTGCTCCACAAGAGAAAAGTAATAGATTTAAGATCTTTAGTGCTCAATTCCTAATGCTACCCTCTGCCTAACTGTTACCCTCGAGTGCGCCAGGAAAACGCCGAAAGGCGAAGCATTCCATCGCGAGCCGTAAGGTGAATATCAAAGGTACTTGTCTTAAGTCTGTTCCTCGAAATTAAGAGCAACGGCAAACACTCAAGACTGCGGGCATTCCAGGTACGGAACTGGTCTCGGGTCCTGCTCTTCTGGTCAACAAGATCAAGAGGAAAAAAAGGACATGGCTTTCCGCCGCCGTTGTTAAAGTGGTTTCCCAAGAGATCAATGATAAGATACAATTCACTCAGTGCCACGGCTGCTGCTAGACCATTTCATGCCCAGTCCCCTGTTGCACGCATGATAAGATGATTTCTTTGCAACGAGCGGTTATACAATGACAGAACCATGCTACACAACGCACTCGAGCGTTCATACAACTGGGTTAAATGTTTAAGGCAATCCCCGAAGGTAGAGTAGATTTGTAATAAGGGAGTAATTACTTGTTTCTCAATTATGAACAACGCTTATGTCGTTAAGTTCGGCTCCTGAAAACGCTTCGTCTGCGGCCAGCAATAAGATGTTATACGCATCCATGTGAGAGGCAGTGTTCGCACTCGCTACCTGGTTTACGGCAAATGGCATTCTCTCGAAGGCCTTCACTTGCTTGCTTTCCGCTCATTTAGTGAGCCTTTTAATGTCTTTAGCACCGAAAAGAAAGAAAAAAATACATAAGACGAAACAAACTCTGCTTCACACGGCGTGGTCGCGTTCGAGGCGCATGCTCCGAGCACAACCCTTCGTGGGACGCTTCGTCGGCTCCGGAAGGCGGTAGGGACGAAGTTCGTCCGCCGCCACTTGGTATAGATGAAGAAAAAGACCAGCTTTCTTGGCCACTTCATTTCTAGCGGCGCCAGATCCGGTCTGGCGGGCCGTACAATGGCCCGAAAACTAAAACCAAGAGATAAACGGGGAATTTTTCACCCCAAACCCCCCTCTCCTCTCTCTACCCCCAACTCATTGCCCAGCTGCCGAATCCCGTCCTTCTCTCTCTCTCATCGTCCGAGCCCTTTAACAGCCGCTGCTCGCTCACTGTAACCCATGCCGGCATGCCACCGCCTCTGAATACGTGCGTCTCCTTCCTTCCCCTTCCCTCTAGCCTGCCGAAAGCAAATTGCCGACGTCAATTACGCTTCCGCTTTTGCTTGCCTGCCTTCTTCTCGCCTCGGCCGAACTGAATAAGGCGGCGGTGTGTGTAGACGGCAGAAGGTATTTCTCAGGACGGGCGAGTGATGGCGCTCGTCGGCAGACTGTGCTCCTCCTCCTCGCGCCAAGAAAGAGGGCGAGGAGGAAAGGAGCATCGATGGGACGCAAAGGTGGATGCCACGCGATAATGAAAACGGGATTTTTTTTCACCCCCTCCCTTACGCCCCCCCCCCCCCCCCCTCTCAATAAGTGCTTGCGTAGACGAGCCGAGCCGTCTTCGGTGGGCAGCCGGGGCTTCCCCATTCGTTTCTGCGTCGCGGTTGAGCTTTTGAACACGTAAAATGCGCATGTTACAGGAAAATAGTACCACGAATACCTAATAGGTGAATTGATGGTGGATTTGGAGGACCACACACGCGTTTGCTCCATTCATAGCGAAATACCTCGAATATATTGCTGCTACCCGTACCTCTGCTAGGGTCGATCAGTCAAATAACGAATACCTGACTGTCCAGGTACAATATGCTTTGTACGGCCACACGATGTGACTGCTCCTCATTCTCCTCGAAGAATAATCCCACTACCCAGTGAGCACTGAAACTCCACTGGACATCCCACAGATGTCCAAGACGTCCACAGGAGGACGTCCAACGGTGTTTCAGTGCTTATTGGGCTAAGACGCTAGGCGGAAAATACCGCCTCTATAACATCCCGAATTTTAACTGGGACCACTGCAGAACAGCGTTCTCGACGCCTGTTTTCTTCGTGGATAGTTTCTCCTTTGAGTACAGCCTGAACATCTCGAACGCGGAAAAATTCGAAGGCAACGGGGCACGGCTGAACAAGTGCTTGATGTGCACGGTGGGTTATTGCATGTGTATAGGAGGCAGCGGGATTGGGAAAAGCTGTTTAAGTGAACGTTTCCTGACTACTTCCGCAGTTCCTCGCCAACGAGATCGAATAGTATATCAATGTAAGTGCATTGGATCTTCACCTGCAGGAAGATGACAATCCACTTGGAATGGTTCGCGATCGTTCCGACATAACATACGGCACTTGTCTCTCCACAAACTGTGGAAGCTCTTTACAAATGCTTCCCTGATCACATCATCACTTCCTCGCGTTTATGGCGACTGGATGGATCGTTTACTTCTTAGAACCTGTGTTTTTCGGAGCATATTTCGTGTCTTTCACGTGACTCCTGACGTGGCGCTTCTTGAAAGCAGATTATGTTGTGCGACATATTCTGGGCTTCTTTCGATGGTAAAAGAAAAAAAAAGCATTCAGGATGGCCAATGCATGTTCCATAGTCACGTATGTATAGCTTTTTAAACTATCACCACCCGAACGAAGATCGCCCTGGGCCTAAGGTACGGCAGAAATGCGAAATGAAACCTCATCTGTGCGATGCTTGTAGGTAGATCTAAGCCTGTGCAAATGTATGCTCAGTGCAGCTAACTTTAACTCTTTCTCGCACTGTGTACAGAACTATGTACAGGGTGACTAGAAGAGTCACTAAAAAAGTAAAAAAAAAAAACGATAACTTGCAGAGTGCAGTCTGATGCAAAGTGCAACGTGCAACATGATGAGGTTTTCAGAGCAATACATAGGAAGACATGCTATTTTTTAATTAATAATGAAAAAAATTTACCGCCACTTCTCATCTCAAAGCACTACTCCACAAACCACTGACACAACTGAAGCGCTATCTGTCGATGCCAGTTTAACTATTTTTGCAATAAAACTTTTCGCCATTAAAAAAATTGTCCATGCTTTTCTGAGTACTTCTGTGAAAACCACGTCGTGCTAGCGCCTATACATTTCGAATGATTGAAGTTCCACGTCATCGGTGACTTCTGGATCATCGTCTACATAGTGAATGCGTGTCTCTGCGCTAGTGTTCCGCACCTAGCAGTGATTCATTCACTTCAATGAATTCACCACCCCTCATATCGGAACTGCAATGCTTCTTTATGTTTGCTAGCAAACGTAAATATTTCCAATATTTCTGAGACCAACTAGCGTAAATAAGCCAGTGCATGGTCCCAGAATGCCTATTTTCTGCACTCGTCAGAAACATTGTACCATTTCTGATAAATGCGATTTTTTTTTTTACGGTGCAGGAGCATCTGGGGCCAAAGAGCGCAATGGCACAAGGTATTTTCTCTTTTTCTCAAGGTGGGGGTCAACGACCCGTTTCCCAAGCATTTCACCCTAAAGAAACTGAACACCAGGCCGGGGAAAAGCTTGTACCCATTGTGCTGCCGGTGGGTACCCGGCGGCACTGGGAATCGAACCCCGCGCCTCCGGCATGTGATCATACCACTCGGCCACCGCTGCTGTGCAAACCAACGCGTCGTTTCTTGCATAATTGTGTACTTATATTCATGTAGAATATTAATCTTGGGCGTTTCACGTTTTCTTTTGGTCTCTATAGGCTACTTAGGAGGGCAACAAAATTTCTAATAGCAATTAAGAGCAGCCTCTGAAAGCGTTAAGCATGGAATGAAATGTACAGACTGGGTCAAAAGTCCTTAGGCCGCACTGCGTGGTTTACAACACTTCAACACTTACGACATCCATCAAGCTCTACACATCTGTTAGGTGAGCAAAAACTCCGTTTCTTCAGCTTTCATTATGTTTTGGTCTTTAGGCAGTTTGGCAGCCGCTCTTAACGGTAGCATTCTATTTAAGCGAAGTTCATCTTTCCGACTTTCAACTTTTTAGTATCGAAGAAATCAGCTCAACCGACCACACAGCGGCGAGGTTGTGTTTGACAAAATGCAGCCACAGGCTCCTCAGTTACACACACGAGCGCGTGTGTTTGGGCGCGCGCATGCATTTGATCTTAGGGAAACCCACAGAACAGGACTTCAGAATTTGTCGGCGACATAGAAAGATCGGTTACTGCCGATCCTTGCAACGCGATCGCTTTCGAAATCAATCGCAAACATATCGGCGTTCTTTTTTCGACACTATACCCGCTCGCTGTCAAAGTTCTTAGAAATAAAAAGGGGGCGTACCTGTACTACTTAGCTTTATTGCATTTGTATATGTTTTACCCAAGCAGCACACTTTAAACAATAAGGTTCTTTTTTATTTACGTTCGTCCGATCAATAGCCAGTAGCGCCAGGGTATAGTCTAAACAAAAAGGGGAAAAAAAGCGAACAAAACAAAGTCATGCCACCACTCATTGCGGCTAATGACGTATACCGATTGCAGTGATTAATGTCGCGGCATTGAGTCTAATGGTCTTCATGAGGAACGGAAGGAAGGGCCCTGCGTAACCATTACACACGCATGCGCACGAGAAACCCCACGTCAAAACGAGCGATTATTATTTCAGAGCGGAGCCATCCGTCAGGAACGAGAGTGCGCTCATGGACAAATTACACGTCTACAAATGCGCTGCAAACAAACGAGACGGAATCCGCGACGCTATTACGCAACCGAGGCGCTCCAAATTCCGACGCATTTCACGGGCGAACTTGAACTCCGCGAGAAATCATTAAGAAGTAAGCGAATGGCGAAGGAAATATAAAACAACTACGAATGCGCGCGCCGGACTGGCGTCTAATGACTCGTGCGATCAGTCGTGAAAGAGATCGTGAGCAATTGCACGGAAGCTGATCTCTTTAAACGCTGAGCACGATCTGCCGCTTAATTTTGCTGTTAACGTTCCTTCCATCTTTGGTTCCTTCTTTATTTCTTTTTCCTTTGTTTTGTTTCCTTCTTGCCTTCGTCGTTTCTTTCCTTCGCTTTTCGCTCTTTCTGTTCGTCGTCTGCCCGCAGCTGCTCTCGTTTTCTCGTCTGCTGCACTGGTCAGAAGAGTCCTGACTAGCGGAACCGCAGCGCAGAAAGAAAAGAGATAAAGAAGACAGAAGAAAAGAAAAAAAAGAGAGCGATAGAGAGGGGAAGAAATATTTACGCAGTGTAGATTGGGCTCCAGATATGTTCGCTATATGACCAAACCAACAAAGCATCGCTTCTGCTCCGCTTAGCCTCAGCGCCGGTTGCGATGAAAGAAGGCATGCGCGAAGATTCATGCAAAGATGCGGCAACGGGCACTGTCTATACTGCAAGCAACAGTTCCGGGAAGACGGGCGAGTCGAGTGCAGTGGATAGCACTGTGGCTTCTTTGCTATGCAACGCTGCTCTGACGACGGCATCCTCGTCTGGAGTGCACGCTGGCATTTTATTTTTTTTTTCTCGTCGCGTTTGCAGCAGTTTTGCGTAAAGGATCACCACGGAGCCATCCAGTACCGACAAAGCACACAGTTGGCAAGTGGTGTACTGGAACGATATCGCGGCGTTCGGAGAAATGCGAAGGGCGTGTTTTGACGGAAGTGATAACGATAACTGGAGGTGCAATGCCTGCCTGATGGCAAACGTTCGGTGCAAGCCGGCCTGAATACAGTTGCTCGTGTCCTTACGTTTGTGACAGCAACTACGTATGGCGTGAGCGGCTGGAACGTGTGTCGTGTTGTTCGATTGAGTGGTTGATTGAATGACGGGTCGATCGATTGAGGGAGCATAATCATGGGTGCCCGTTCAAGAAAAAATAGACGCTTATCCTTAATTACTTAATTGATAGAGGTAGGAGGGCGGACGGACGGAGGAATGGACGGATGGATTGGTTGGTAGGTTGGCTGGTTGATTGATTGCCTAATTGAAGTATAGATTGATCCGCAGGGGTATTTGGGCGTTACCTTATTATGTAATAAGTTTCATAATTGTATTCAACCCTATATCTAGCGGGTTTTCATGAAATAAAAAGAAATGACGCTGAAAAATGAATGTGTAGCTTCGGAGAGGGACACCTTTCCTGGAGTTCCTTTAACGTGCACGCATATTTGCAAATCGATACTATCCTACTCAGGCGCAGCTCTCCCATTTGTCTTCAGATTTTTTTTCCCCAACTTACCAGTTTATTCAGACCACAAGAAAACCACTATGCAGGCTTGCAATGCCAAAGATCTATGGTTATTTTTTTTGTACGTGCTTATATAAAATTTTCTACAAAATATCACAAACAGCAGTTGGAAATTGTAACATCGAAACACAAGAATTTTTTTAATGAGTGCACGAGGTATCGATCACCTTTTTTTTCGAAGCTTAACATGGAGATAGAAATGAGGAAAAACTTATGGCAAAAACCACTTACGCGAGTATGCTGAAGTACTTCCAACCAAGCTCACTCTATTGAGAAATAATATTTTGTGCGTTCGAAAGCAGACATGAAACAGCACCCCAGCGGCCACATGAAGAGTGCTGAATTCGCCTAAAACAAAGGAAACCATTGATAGCTGCTGGACACTACAAGGAAAAGCTGTACACACAACTGCATACGTATCTCCTGAAAGAGTTATTGCGAAAGCAAAAGGAAAAAAATGGCTGAGGCTTAGCTAAGGTTAAGCCTAGTCAGAAGCGAAGCATATTGATGGCTAGGCTTGGTAATACATGGCTTTCCTTGTTTGAATACTCGGTTATTTTAATACAACCACTAGAAGCCTTCGTCGTGGGGGAAGACAACGGCATGGCTACAGCGGAACGCCGACTAACCCCGAGACGCGCGTTGGGTGAGCGCCTGGATTGCCACGGAAGCCGCGTCCGCCTGCCCGGTGGAGCAAGCGTTTCACCTACACCGAGTGTGAACGCGCGTTCGAAATGCGCGGGAATGCCGCTCGAGGACATTCCGGTGTCTGTGGGATGGCATCGTTCTCCCTCTCCCAGCGCGTGACGGCGATCTGTCGTGACGTCATCGTGTCACGTGGTGTGGCATCATCGTGTCGCGTAATTTGGAGGCGCACAACCACAGCGACGGCGAGAGGTGGGCCCCCGTTTCTTCACTGTCGTGACGTCATCGTGCCACGTGGTGTGTCGTCATGTATCACGTGATTTGGAGGCGCACAACCACAGCGACGGCGCGAGGTGAGCCCCCGTTTCTCCACTGTCGTGACGTCATCGTGTCACGTGGTGTGACGTCATGTATCACGTGATTTGGAGGCGCATAACCACGGTGAAGGGCTGAAGTGGTAGCTAAAGTAGTATGCTTCGCATAAAAATTGCACGCCTGCGGGTGTTTCCAGGCTGGGTCGTTGGCATGTCACGAGTCAATGATCCGCCTGCCTACAGTACATTTGTTTGTCACGCTTCTTGCATCTGTGAATAAATACAAGATAAACCAGACATTGTCACCATTCTAATATCCCGCTCTAGCTACTGTAAACAAGAACTGTACACAAGAAAGCCAGTAGAAGTATGAATAGGCGAAAGCCAAAGGAGATGGGCCAGCTAATAACTGCGACTGCCTAAGTATTCATATCACTGATAACAACGTTTACTTTGGCGCTCACGTTGACATCAGTAACGATTGTTTTTTTTGTCTTTTTTCTGGGCAAAGCGGCGACTTTCGGATATAGCACAAAGGCTTTAAACCGATGAGGTTACCAGAGAAAGAGAGAGAGAGAAAGAGGAGCGTATATGCAGAAAGGTTAACCAGGCGATGCCCAGTGTGCTATCCTACACGTGGGGACGAGAACACGAGGGAGAGATAGAAAGGGGAGAGAGGGAAAGAAGACCACTTTTTCAAGTGTCCATAGGCCGTCACTAATCGATTCAGGACAGACACTGAAATTTTACAACCTTGAACTCAATCCTGAGTCCTTCAAGAACGCCTTCACAGCTGTCCTTTGAGTGGAAGGTTTAGTCCAAGGACCCAGAGTCTTGGCTTCCGTAACGGGACGCCAAACTAAGCGCTCGAGCGTCGCAGCAAGGAGGACATGCCCACGCTCAAACCGAGGGCAGAAGATTCGGCAACTTGAGCAGGACGGTAAATTAATGCAGTGCAATCGAGATGTGTTGAAACGCGAGCATTGGAGCGAGAAGCTTTCTCTGCGTTCGCAGCTATTTGGCGTAGAAGCAGGCAGGCTTGCGAAGGTTTGTGTTCAATGCAGGCGTGTCTTGACTGTCGCCTAGTTGCATGGCCTACTTGCATACCTTGATTAACCGAAGTATTGTCTATGTAGTGTAATTTAAAAAAAAATACCGACGATTACGTTACTTCCTAATGCGAAATTTGAGCGCAGCAAATAAGCTGTCTCACCTTTTCGATAGATTGAGGCAAAGAAATCGAGCAACACATGTATGCGCTATCACGGAATTAAGTTCGAGCCGGCGCTTTGACAACCGGAGACTCGCAGGAAGAGGGGGGAGGGGGGCGGCGTGTACACCCAGCGGCAAACGATGGGGGCAGAAGCGCGCGCAGCAAGCGGACAACACGATAAAGGGAGGAGGGAAGAGATAGCAGCGACTGACTGATGCCGCTGACGCCGATAGTGAGTCAACCCCAGCTGCGGAGTTGGTTTCAGGGACAACGCCGCCGATGCCGACACAAACAATATGATACCCTCGCTTCCGCAGCGCTAAGAACCAGGTCTAGCCGTGGGAAGGTGGTCACGTATTCGTCGACGTGCCGGGGCCTACGTGAAAAAACTCTGCCTCTCCCGTAAACGAGAGTAGAGTAAGCATGAAATGTTTACGGGCCTAATGTCATCTCGGTGGACACCCGAACCGCACCGTACAGGAAGGGAGGAACGCCACCACCCGTTCAGCGCGATGCCTTGCCATTTGAACGCAAGGTTTTTTGAGGAAAGGAAATGGCGCAGTAATTCCCTGCCATCTCGGTGGACACCCTAACCGCACCGTAAAGGAAGGGAGGAACGCCACCACCCGTTCGGCGCGATGCCTTGGCCTTTGAACGCAGCGCTTCTCCCCCGGGCCCCTGTGCGCCTTTGCTTCGATGCGCGAAGCCCCTAAGAGATCACGTATGACAACGAAGTGTAACGTGGCATTTATGTGCTTTTTGCATGCGTTATTAGAAATCGGAAATTATAATTCCGTGCATTATCAAACCCACAGCTCCACTGATATCTTGATAAACATTGAGAAGGCATTGGCAGCAGTTATTTTTTGTCTCGTTTGGAGACCAACCGGCGCTTGCATGCCGGTCGCGTAGGAGGGCTTAGAGAGTCTCGTTAAATCTCGTTAAGTCTCGTACGGTGCCCGGATGTTCTCGTTTCAGAGCCCGGATGACTGGAATTCAGTGCCCGGATGATGGCTCTCGGTCTCGGCGTGACGTCACCACACTGCCGACAACGGGAGCTAAAAGCATTTCATGCTTAATAACCGGCGCGTCGGCAACTGAAGAGCACCCTATCCGCCACACAAAAACAGGGGGGGGGGGGGGGACCCTTTCCTCCTCTTTCTGCATGGCGGCGACGGTGTTCTATGCAGTCACGTTATCTTGACTCTCTAGCGGCGTCAGCGGCATCCAGCGGTATCAGTCGGTCGCTGCTAGCGCTGGGCGGATGAAAGGGGGGCGGAGCTGGTTACGAGGCCGACGACAACGCCGACGACAACGCCGACGACGACGCGAAACCCAGGAACGGACGCCAAAGAGCTGCGCTCTAAAAAAAATCAGGGGGCACTTTGTTGACCTCAAGTGCGGCGAGGCGATAGCCTTAAGCGCAGTGTTGCAGCTTATGTCACTGATGTGTGGTTAAGATGTTAAGCTTCGCCTCAAAGAGTGGAACGCGACGGCGTCTTGCAACGCTGCCAGGGAGTCCACAGAACGGCATCGCCCATACGGCTCTACGCCTTGCTCGACGGTAAGTTGGTTTTTGAGGAAAGGAAATCTATCTCTCTCGCATATCTTGGTGGACACCTGAACCTCGCCGCAAGGGAAGGGAGTAAGATGGGAGTGAACGTAGACGCCGTGTTAGCTAGACGCACCTTCGTTCATTCCAAACCATCGATCTGGCATGGCGGAGTGGTTAGCGTGCTCGTCTCGCACTCCGGAGACCCTGGTTCGATTCCCCAACAAGACCAATTTCCGACTCGGTTTTAAGCATGAAATGCTTTTAGCTCCCGTTGTCGGCAGTGTGGTGACGTCACGCCGAGACCGAGAGCCAACATCCGGGCACTGAAATCCACTCATCCGGGCACTGAAATGCACTCATCCGGGCACTGAAATCCACTCATCCGGGCTCTAAAACGAGAACATCCGGGCACCGTACGAGCCTTAACGAGATTTAACGAGACTCTCTAAGCCCTCCTACGCGACCGGCATGCAAGCGCCGGTTGGTCTCCAAACGAGACAAAAAATAACAGCTGCCAGTGCCTTCTCAATGTTTATCAAGATATCAGTGGAGCTGTGGGTTTGATAATGCACGGAATTATAATTTCCGATTTCTAATAACGCGTGCAAAAAGCACATAAATGCCATGTTGCACTTCGTTGTCGTACGTGATCCGGGGGAGAAGCGCTGCGTTCAAAGGGCAAGGCATCGCGCCGAACGGGTGGTGGCGTTCCTCCCTTCCTTTACGGTGCGGTTCGGGTGTCCACCGAGATGGCAGAGAATTACTGCGCCATTTCCTTTCCTCAAAAAACCTTGCGTTCAAATGGCAAGGCATCGCGCTGAACGGGTGGTGGCGTTCCTCCCTTCCTGTACGGTGCGGTTCGGGTGTCCACCGAGATGACATTAAGCCGGTAAACATTTCATGCTTACTCTACTCTACGGGAGAGGCAGAGATTTTTTTTTTGTGGTCTGACTAGAAAGATTAATTAGGCTAATTGGTCTTTACCATTATTCTAATGGCATCCATCATGTCCTGTCACTCACCTGTCAAGTGATGGAACTGTCTAGAATGTTCGACACAATGTCTATGAAACGTCTAACTACTAATGATGGTTAATGATAGTTGTGCATGACTTGCGCATTTCGTGATACTAGTTAATGTATGATTAGTTATGGTTAACGTGGCCGTAACTAGTACACTGATTAATTAGTGTTAAGGTACAGGCGCAGTACATAGTCCCACATGCCACTTCTTAACTGCTACTAATGACCAATGTCATTTAGACATTAAGTACAGTGATATAATCATATCCCTTTATATCATGTTCTGATGTCTTTCGATTGGTGATACTAGTTAATGTATGGTTAGTTATAGTTAACTTGGCCGTTACTAGTACACTGATTAATTAGTGTTAGTTAAGGTACAGACGCAGTGCACAGTCCCACATGCCACTTCTTAACTTCTACTAATGACCAATGTCATTTAGACATGAAGTACAATGATATAATCATGATATCCCTTTCTATCATGTTCTGATGTCTTTCAATTGCACCCGATTAAGTATCGACTGACTATTGATTGGCATATGCCCATATAAGGCATGCATCCGAAACGCGGACATATTTTCTAACACGTCTTGGTCACGACAGTATGAGGCATTAAAGGCTTCCGCCTTATGAAGTTCACCCTTATAAGTTCCGCGAAAGCCACAGTTCGCAGAATGTTTGTAGCTACTCTGAGTTGTTTAGAAAAAATTTTATTTACATATGTACACATGCCAAGGTTACTAGATACATTCACATTTACAAGAACACATGACACATGTAAGGCGAGCCAATTAAAGAGGTACCATAAACATTTCTAAGTAACTAACAGGATTGGGCGATGTAAAATAGGAATGCATATATACCGATTGTCAGAAGAGCGAAAAAGCAATAACTGGACATTGAAACATTGAAAAGGATACTTTAGCGCCAGTTTGGCCTAAAAACCCAAGACAAAAATTCAGGGGGCACTTTGACTGTCTAAAGTGGGTAGAGGCGGAAGCGTTTTCCGCACCACCTTCGCTGTTTCTGTGGCACTGGTGGCGTCACATATATTTGAGTACTAATTACTAAGTGATGGCAAATCACTAATTGTTAATTACTGATTAATGCCTGAATACTAATTAACTTCTAATTAATGACGCTTTAGCTTCGCCTTTAGGAGTGGAACGCGACAGCGCGTTGTAGCGCTGCCAGGGAGTCCACGGAACGCCACCATCCGTTCGGCGCGATGCCTTGCCCTTTGAACGTAACGCTTTTTTAGGAAAGGAAATGGCGCAGTAATTCTCTGTCATCTCGGTGGACATCTGAACCGCACCGTAGAGGAAGGGAAGTGGGAGTGAAAGAAGATAGATAAAAAGGAGCCGTAATGAAGAAAATGAAAATTGTATTTGAGGAAAGGGAATTACGCAGTAACTGTCTCACATATCTCGGTGGACACCCGTCAAAATTCAGGGCGGCACTTTTTTTACCTAAAGTGTGATCACTGATGTGTGGTTAAGATGTTAAGCTTCGCCCCTAAGAGTGGAACGCGACAGCGTCTTGCAACGCTGCCAAGGAGTCCATAGAACGCCATCGCCTATTCGGTTCTATGCCGCGCTCGTCGGTAAATTGGTTTTTGAGGAAAGGAAATGTATCTGTCTCTCATTTGTCGGTGGACACCTAAACCTCGCAGGAAGGGAATGGAGGAGGATGAGAGTGAGTGAAGACACCGTATTCACTAGACGCACCTTTGTTCATTCCAAACCATCGAGCTGGCATGGCGGAGTGGATAGCATGCTCGTCTCTCACGCCGAAGACCAGGGTTCGATTCCTGAGCTCGACCAATTTCTTAATCGGTTTTATTTATTTATATGGCCTGACTAGTAAAGCTAACTAGTCTAATTGGGTAATTAAGCAATGAACTAAGCTCAGTCCCACTTACTTGGAGCATCACTGTACGATCCCTTGAATTGGTTGCATGGTTACTAGCCAAAGTGCAATTGGCCCCGTTTGAAATTCGCGCACTGTGACGTCACGACCGTTTCCACCAATTGAAAAGCGTGACATTTTCTGTCAACAACTGCTGCTTACAACGATGAGACATTAAAGGCTTCCGCCTTAATACGACCGTTATTTACAGAAATACTCTGAGTTGTTTAGAAAAATTTATTTACATATGTACACATGCCAAGGTTACAAGATACATTCACATTTACAAAAACACATGACATTAAGCATGTAAGGTAAGCCAATTAAAGAGGTACCATAAACATTTCTAAGTAATTAATGATCCATATGATAGGCTACGCTCTGATTCGACTAAAAGCCTTATGCTCCGTAACACGCTGAATCATTTGATACCACTCCGAACATTCTACGCCAATTAGGTGGTCCACAATATGTGTACCAATGGTACCACCCACTGGTCCTTCTCGGATGGCCTTGTATTTCATATTAACGCGACCTTGGGTGATTCGAGTATTCAAGCGAACTTTCAAGGAAGAGATTATCATAGAATACTCTGAGTTTCTATGATAATCTCTTCCTTGAAAGTTCGCTTGAATACTCGAATCACCCAAGGTCCGGTTAATATGAAATACAAGGCCATCCGAGAAGGAGCAGTGGGTGGTACCATTGGTACACATATTGTGGACCACCTAATTGGCGTAGAATGTTCGGAGTGGTATCAAATGATTCAGCGTGTTACGGAGCATAAGGCTTTTAGTCGATCAGAGCGTAGCCTATCATATGGATTCACACCGACGACCTATTGTTCCCCAAACCGTGACTTCTTGAAACTTAAGCGTCCATTACGGCCAAACTAATTGACGTAGGACATTCGAAGTGGTGTCAAACGATTTGTCTTCTTGCGCTGTATGCCTTGTTTTAAAAAAAAAATCTCTGCCTCTCCCGTAAACGAGAGTAGAGTAAGCATGAAATGTTTACGGGCCTAATGTCATCTCGGTGGACACCCGAACCGCACCGTACAGGAAGGGAGGAACGCCACCACCCGTTCAGCGCGATGCCTTGCCATTTGAACGCAAGGTTTTTTGAGGAAAGGAAATGGCGCAGTAATTCTCTGCCATCTCGGTGGACACCCGAACCGCACCGTAAAGGAAGGGAGGAACGCCACCACCCGTTCGGCGCGATGCCTTGTCCTTTGAACGCAGCGCTTCTCCCCCGGGCCCCTGTGCGCCTGCGCGGCTTTGCTTCAATGCGCGAAGCCCCTAAGAGATCACGTATGAGAACGAAGTGCAACGTGGCACTTATGTGCTTTCTGCACGCGTTATTCTGAAATCGGAAATTATAATTCCGTGCATTATCAAACCCCCAGCTCCACTGATATCTTGATAAACATTGAGAAGGCACTGGCAGCAGTTATTTTTTGTCTCGTTTGGAGACCAACCGGCGCTTGCATGCCGGTCGCGTAGGAGGGCTTAGAGAGTCTCGTTAAATCTCGTTAAGTCTCGTACGGTGCCCGGATGTTCTCGTTTCAGAGCCCGGATGACTGGATTTCAGTGCCCGGATGACTGGAATTCAGTGCCCGGATGACTGGAATGCAGTGCCCGGATGACTGGAATTCAGTGCCCGGATGAGTGGATTTCAGTGCCCGGATGACTGGAATGCAGTGCCCGGATGACTGGAATTCAGTGCCCGGATGAGTGGATTTCAGTGCCCGGATGAGTGGATTTCAGTGCCCGGATGATGGCTCTCGGTCTCGGCGTGACGTCACCACACTGCCGACAAGATATCTGGATATAACGACAAATCTGTACCGGATATAGCGAACATGTTAACCACGCAATATTCGTTCGATATTGCTAACGCTCGATACTCGTACGCTGCCTCAGCGTTTTGGGCATTTTTTGCGACTATTCGCATTTATTAAACAATAAAGTGAAGCCTACGAGGTCAATCACGTCAATAATTTACTTTCACTGCAATGACTGTCGCTGCTGTCACTGTTTTGTGCTAATTGACCATTTGTCGTAGCATAAACATTAAATTATCGAAGTAAGACATGATGTTGGGCTAGTCGGTTCATGGTTAGAGCGAAACAAAAGTGCGCGAAGACGACCGGACAAAAGAAAGGCACGAATACACACACACAAAGCGCAGACTTCCAACTGACTTTATTTTGTAAAAGCAGCGTGCTTATAAAGGCAATCACAGCAAACTAGGAGACAAGGAGACGCAACGTGCGAACGGCAATGACAGTGTCAACAAGACCAGGTGTGATTACGACCCATGAAAAGTTCGGATGTGTTCATCTAAGAAATTGATCTCTTTACTTGAAAGAGATAAAGAAGGGGCGCTAACACACTTATCACCCCTTTTAGAAATGAAATAGGCCTCGATAACTTCTCTTTCGGGTTTTGTTTTGGCCTTAGAAAGAAACTTTGTTTTTTCCAGGTAAGGAGAACAGTTTTTGGTGTCGCAGCTCTTACAGTGCAAGGGTAGATTGCTGCCAGTGCCGCTGCTAAGGGATCGCCTGTGTTCTAAAGCGCGCTCATTAAAACAACAGCCAATCTGGCCTATGTAGGAACGACCGCATGACAGAGGTATTTCGTAAACAACTTCGGAAACACATTTTGTGAACTTGTTCCGGTGGTTCTTCTTGCAAGTGGTGGGTTCCTTTCTTGTTCCAGCCAGTAGAGGGCACACTTTTTTCAGCTTGCAGGGAGCCGAAAAAACAACGCGTATCCCGTACCTTTCTGCTACCTTCTTGATGTTATAGGAAAGGCAATGAAAATACGGCATGACAAATAGTGGCTTGGGTTCCGAGCATCCTTTATCTTTTTCATGTGAAGATTTTAGCCTTTGAAGCAGGCTTTCGCAGGTGCCAAGAAGTAGATGACGGGGATAGCCAGCGGAAAGAAGACGCTCAACTTGACAGTGAAAACTGGATGACATGGTGTGGGTACAGGATTTCTGCAGGGCAGAGAGACAGGCAGACATGATGATGCCACGTTTGACTAGCCTAGAATGAGCGCTTTTATAGGGTAATAGACTCTTGTTCGACCTTGGGCTATACGACCAGCAAACGTGGGCATCAGTGAAGTGCAGATTTAAGTCTAAAAACTGTATGCGGTTGTCCCTTGTCAGTTCATGAGTAAAAAGTAAGCCTTGCCCCTCAGAGGAGAAGGCTTTAAGAATGTTAGAGACTGCACTGTCAAGGTCATAGTTAGAAGAATTGTCTAGAATAACTAGAAAGTCATCGACATAACGAAACACACGTGATACAGGGTGTTTTAAAAGCTCTTTTTCTAAGCGTCTGTCTAAAAAAGCCATAAAAATGTCACACAGCACTGGAGCAACCGAAGACCCTATGCAAATTCCGGACTTTTGAACATAAAATCGTCCGTCGTAAAAAGTGGATGTGGAACACAGGTAAAACTATAAAAGCTCTAAAAAATGCTCGGTACTGATGCCAGCCATATTGCGAAAAACTAATTCACCATGCTCTTGAATGCAATCCCTCACAGCAGTGTACAACCCTTCATGCGGTACTGAGATGTACAAGACCTTTTCTATTCAGTACCGTATGAAGGGTTGTACACTGCTGTGAGGGATTGCATTCAAGAGCATGGTGAATTAGTTTTTCGCAATATGGCTGGCATCAGTACCGAGCATTTTTTAGAGCTTTTACAGTTTTACCTGTATTCCACATCCACTTTTTACGACGGACGATTTTATGTTCAAAAGTCCGGAATTTGCATTGGGTCTTCGGTTGCTCCAGTGCTGTGTGACATTTTTATGGCTTTTTTAGACAGACGCTTAGAAAGAGAGCTTTTAAAACACCCTGTATCACGTGTGTTTCGTTATGTCGATGACTTTCTAGTTATTCTAGACAATTCTTCTAACTATGACCTTGACAGTGCAGTCACTAACATTCTTAAAGCCTTCTCCTCTGGGGGGCAAGGCTTACTTTTTACTCATGAACTGACAAGGGACAACCGCATACAGTTTTTAGACTTAAATCTGCACTTCACTGATGCCCACGTTTGCTGGTCGTATAGCCCAAGGTCGAACAAGAGTCTATTACCCTATAAAAGCGCTCATTCTAAGCTAGTCAAACGTGGCATCATCATGTCTGCCTGCCTCTCTGCCCTGCAGAAATCCTGTACCCACACCGTGTCATCCAGTTTTCACTGTCAAGTTGAGCGCTTTCTTTCCGCTGGCTATCCCCGCCATCTACTTCTTGGCACCTGCGAAAGCCTGCTTCAAAGGCTTAAATCTTCACATGAAAAAGATAAAGGATGCTCGGATCCCAAGCCACCATTTGTCATGCCGTATTTTCATTGCCTTTCCCATAACATCAAGAAGATAGCAGAAAGGTACGGGATACGCGTTGTTTTTTCGGCTCCCTGCAAGCTGAAAAAAGTGTGCCCTCTACTGCCTGGAACAAGAAAGGAACCCACCACTTGCAAGAAAAACCACCGGAACAAGTTCACAAAAAGTGTTTTCGAAGTTGTTTACGAAATACCTCTGTCATGCGGTCGTTCCTACATAGGCCAGACTGGCTGTTGTTTTAATGAGCGCGCTTTAGAACACAGGCGATCCCTTAGCAGCGGCACTGGCAGCAATCTACCCTTGCACTGTAAGAGCTGCGACACCAAAAACTCTTCTCCTTACCTAGAAAAAACAAAGTTCCTTTCTAAGGTCAAAACAAAAACCGAAAGAGAAGTTATCGAGGCCTATTTCATTTCTAAAAGGGGTGATAAGTGTGTTAGCGCCCCTTCTTTATCTCTTTCAAGTCAGGAGATCAATTTCTTAGATGGACACATCCGAACTTTTCATGGGTCGTAATCACACGTGGTCTTGTTGACACTGTCATTGCCGTTCGCACGTTGCTTCTGCTTGTCTCCTAGTTTGCTGTGATTGCCTTTATAAGCACCCTGCTTTTACCAAATAAAGTCAGTTGGAAGTCTGCGCTTTGTGTGTGTGTATTCGGGCCTTTCTTTTGTCCCGTCGTCTTCGCGCAGTTTTGTTTCGCTCTAACCATAAAGATTAAGCCTCATTAAACGTCTATTTTCCTAAATCCTTAACTTGAAGCTTTGCATCCAAAATTCACTACATGTTAAACTTTTCTTTTGCATGTATCAAATAGATACAAATAGGTGCGGCATTTATTTAACCCCAGAATTTGTTTGTTTGCTCTGTGTTTGAACGAGGAAACCTGAGTTTCGTCCAAGATGAAGTTTCCGCTTTGCGGGGAAACACCAATTGCGGCAAGTTTTCAGAAAGTGACGCAATGCGGATCCTTTGTGAGCTGATGATAAGGCTCGGCTTCCATGTCAAGCGTATTCTATCCTCAGTTATCGGTTGTCTGTTTTCTGGCTGTCCTCGGCCCAAATAGTGAGGCATGTAGTGGTACATTGCGTGCGGAGACTTTGCTCCGCTGGAAGTATTCGATAACGTCCGATCTCTTCCTTCCGCTGCTGTGGCAACGTTTTCTTTTAGATATACTCATTTTTCCCTGTTGATTGTTTTAGGAGATAAATGGGTGGCTCCGAAAACTTACCCCCAAAATTTCACCGCATCATATATATATATATATATATAGAGAGAGAGAGAGAAATGGACGGAAAGGCAGGGAGGTTAACCAGGCGATGCCCAGTTGGCTACCCTACACTTGGGGAGGGGAACAAAGGGGAAAAAAGGAAAAAGAGCGGCAAGGAAATGCGTTAGATTTAAAAAGAACTGCGCACCTTATCCTGCTCCTGAAAGAGATTCAGCACTTTTAAATTCGTCGAATTGCAATTTCGCGAACTAAATTGCCGAACCGCGTCGTCACGCGGTCGACACAACATCGATACCGCGGCAACAATGGTCAACATCGCGTCGGCCCAACCTCGGCCCAACGTCGGCCCAACGTCGGCCGCACTCCATCCTCTAGATGTCTCGGCGCGCTGAGCGCAATCGACTCATCTCTATTAGAGTTTGCTGATGCTGCCTTCTGCCGACTACCATGCACTGGGCGTGCATTCAGGGACGAACGGGAAGATTCGCAGTTCGCCCTTGTTTCGGCGCATGTGACATAGTGGCTTGCACGCGCTGGAATGCTCAGCAACCCAAACAGTACAGTTAATCGGCCCAGTATTGGAAACGCATTGGCAAATGCCGGTCCCGACAAAGCACCAGAGTGAGACCATCCATTAGCAGTACTGGGCCGATTATACAGGGTGTTTCACCTAAGACTCTCTGCAATTTTTAAAAATAAGCTATTTGAATTAGATGCGCGCTTTTTCTGGCATAGCATTGTCAGTAGTGTAGTACATCATAATTCATCTAAGACGTGCTAACTAGCAGGCTTGTTAACCAATATTTAATAGTTAACTTTTAAACTATTACCGTTGGGCTCCTTAATTATTGAGAGGCATGTAGCCCACCGCAAGTAGTGTCCATATCCGTTTTTAGAATTTCGAGAACGGGATTATCCTCGGCGCTGTGGCCCAACAAATTTTAGCTATTTCGACGAGTTAGGTTCACTGGAGAGGTTGCTTTGCCTGCAAGCTTCTCAAACCGCATGTATTTTGGCGCGATGTAGGCAAAATTTGTTGGGCCACAACGCCGAGGATAATCGCGTTCTCGAAATTCTAAAAACGGATATGGACATTACTTACGGTGGGCTGCATGCCTCTCGATAATTAAGGAGCCCAACGGTAATAGTTTAAAAGTTAACTATTAAATATTGGTTAACAAGCCTGCTAGTTAGCACGTCTCAGCTGCATTATGGTGTATTACACCACTGACAATGCTATGCCAGAAAAAGCACGCATCTAATTCAAATAGCTTATTTTTAAAAATTGCAGAAAGACTTAGGTGAAACACTCTGTATACCTGTGCTGCTTGGGAAACTGGCTGCTTTTATACCTTTTAGTAGAGAAAAGACTTGCGACTGCCCAGGAAATGCGCGTATATTAGGGCGAAAGCCTTTATTGGCTCATACTGTCGTTCGTTAACAAAGCGTGTGACACGCGTTTAGCTCCGCAACTAAAAAAGATAGAAGAAAACCAATGGTGGCTTCCGATAAAGGAGGACAAAATGAACCTAGAAGCCAAGTTTGATGATTGTAGGTCAATTAGTTAATTAGTTATGGGCAAAAATGTCTAAATTGCTTCGAAATAGCGCGGACGTCGATATAGCCACGGGAACGGTGTGACGTTACAATTACCGGAAGTCGTCACGGCATAGTGAAAATTGTCACAGAATGGTCGGAAAAACCTCGGATTTGTGTCGAATTAGATGGGAAAATGCGTAATTAAGCGTAATTAACACTTAAGATCCCCGATAGATGTGTAATTTGGGTATCGATATAGCCCTGGGAACGGTGTGACGTCACATCCACCGGAAGTCGTCACAGCATAGTGTCCTCGGCTTTCGCCCCTCAACACTTTAGTTGCCAATGTGTCCTCGCAATTTTGGGCCTGCCGGAATGCTAAGCGTGCATGCCGTCATAGCTTACAGAATCCATGGACATGTCGTTTGTGAATGGCTGTGAGGACGCCTTTTATCCGCTAGGCGTGGTGTACGCCGGGGGTGCCATTTATATTAATTATGTTTATTCCGTGTCTCGTGGCATTGTAGCGTGCTGTGCTTCACTCTAAACAGAAAGGAATAAAAAGGAAGTAAGCTCTGTTCTAGCTTCTGGAAGACTCCCTTTTATAAATTGAAGTGCGCTGGAGACAGTTTACCCGTCTTTACTCCCGTATTAGGGATTCCGTAGTACGTACTTTTCCTCTAATATTAGAGGCGCTTATACTTTATTTCCACTAGCGTATTTCTGTATTCAATGTATCAATATACTGTTAATTTTGATTCTGTGTACTTTACTCTTTGCTTGCTGTTGAATCTAGATAGGATATTTTTGTGTTCATTTGGGTCACATGGATACTACTGTGCTGCTTTTGCAGGAGCTTCGCGATTTTCGCATTATTTATTTGGTACAAGTGACATCACTGTTCCAGGACTCGAGAGCCTATCAAGCTCAAAACATTTTTTCTCCAAAATATCTCAGTCTTTAGACTGAATAAATTTTATGTGAATTTTAATTTTTGAAAAGTTGGCTTGTAGTGGAGGGGTGCAGTTGGCTGAGACGTTTACCGCCTTCGCTCCCGCGAGGCATTTAACATATAAAAACACGCTGACACGTGTGTCACCCAACCGTCGGTGGTTCTGATCGCCGAAGAGCTTGCCCATTTTAGTCAGTGACACCACTTGATAGTACCTGCTTGTGGACTTTTCCTGATATGTTTGATGCTTTGGGTTTTGCTTGCTATGTTTCCTTTATATTGCTGCCAATTCTCTGTCGCAATAAATAATTCAGTGCATGTGTCCGTGGTCGACCTCTTCCATCCTGTCTGTTATCGCTGTTCAGTCGTTTCCATCAGCGTGCACCAGCCAGCCTGACTAAGCCTCTTTCTCGTCGAACGTTTTTGGTTGTGCCATAATGCGATTTCCAGAGGTGCGTCTCTTCCTTCGAATAAAGGGCTATTGGTGCTGGCTCCGCTGTGACTGTGCTTGGCTCCTCCGTTCCCATTTTTATGACTCATCATCATCATCATCATCATCGTAATCCTGACCACGCCCACTGCAGGGCAAAGGCCTCTGCTATGCCTCTCAAGTTAGCCCTTTCCTTTGCCAGTTGTGGCCACCGTATCCCTGCAAACTTCATAATCTCATCCGCCCACTTCACTTTCTGTCCGTTCCTTCATTCCCCACTCCCTCACTCGCCATTCCCTTACTCTAGTTCTCTCAGGATATCGGGCACAACTTATGAACGCTCTAGTTTACCAGACCCCGTTGCTCATGTCACCAAACGAAAAAGAGCAAGAGAAAGCTGTAGATGCGTATGTGAATCTTCGCGATTGCGAGCAGTATGACACGGTAAAAATCAGGTTATCTTGTCGTATGCGCATGAATGAATGTCCTGTGAATTATGACTGACAAACTGAGACATTATTCCCGCAAGACAACTCAAACAATAATAGAGAGTTTTAGCATAGCGTGATGAGTCGTCTGCTACCGTGATCCGATTCCGCGGGGCACCATTACGAACACCCGACAAAATCTTTAACTGCCTCGGGTGTTGCCTTGCTAAATGCACCTTGTAAAAGGTTCTTTTCGGCCACACCGCTGGCAGTTCCCCAGGGATCGATTTTAGCTCCCCTTTTATTCAACTTGTACGTTAATGATCTCAGTCAAGCAATTTTCACTGTCGGGTGTTTCAATACGCAGATGACACTCCTTTAGTATCCCGTCATACTAATTACCATCAAGCTGTGGCTGAATTACAAACTGACACTGTAAATGTTATCAGTTGGTACCATAACAACTTAATTTATATTAACCAAAACAAAACTAAATTAGTCTGTTTTCACGATCCGCTGAAATCTGTTTCTGTCATCATTCCAGTGTTTCTTCATTCTCCTCTGTGTAACAATTGCTCTTGCTCTCCTATTCCATACCTCTCAAGCGTCAATTATCTCGGTGTACATTTCGATTCTAGCATGTCCTGGAACACTCATTTGGCTAACGTTTGTGAAAGGCTGCGCAACATAGCCTGCCTGCTATATTCTATTAAAGCACTATGCCCAATTTACATAAGGAAAACAATAGAACATGCATTGGCGTACAGTGTGTTGCGATATGGAATCTGTTCTTTTTATTTCTGTTCAGTGTTTTGGCGCAACAAAGTGAATTCTTTACTAAAATCTATAATTCGGGCTGTGATGTATGGTGTGCACATTACTAACAATTAGAGTCTTTTTTCATGCTCACACATGCCTTCGTTCAGGCTGTTATTCAAACAAACTGCTATCCTTATGTATATATGGAACAATGAGTTCTGCCTCCCGTATGTCCCCGCCAGAGCATTACGTCCACGCGACCGCTTTGCCTTGCCCAGAGTACGGACAAGATATGGTAAACTTGTCCGTGCCTTTTATGTACCAGATGTGTTGAACAATCTGCCAGATAATGTTTTATCTTTCAGCACTCGGAAAGAAGTGAAATCTGCTATCTTTGATTTGTATGTGTAATTTTGTTTCTTTTCTTTTTTTTCCCGTCCTTTCTTACTGCTCTTCCTTAGTTTTATTCTGATTCTTGTGCAGTATTTATTGACTGTGCCGTTCTCTGGCTTGCTCCATTCTGCCGAGCACTGCACCACAAGCCCATTGTTGGCTTGGGTAGGCTCGTATTTGTACAATGTAATTTTTCAAATAAACAATGTTTATTTATTTATTTACATTCATGGCGTAATTTGGCGCGTGAGATGGAATTTCGTGGTTCCTTTTTGTTCATGTAATGCTTGAGGGGAGTACTTGCGTGTTTCGATCAAAGTTATCAGAAATATTCATCGTCTGTCACTACGAAGAGCCGAAACATTCGGAATACGCAGCAATGGTTCTGGTGGCAAATTTGCGCTTACTCCGCGTAAACGACTTGTCTGCCATGAAAGGACTGGTGGTTCCAGCGGAGGAGGCCATATGGACCAGAACCATTGCTGCGTATGCCGCTTGTTTTGGCTCTTCGTAGATGCGGACGATAAATATTTCTGATAACTTTTGATTAAACACGCAACTACTCCAATCAAACATTACATGAACAAAAAGGGACCATGAAATTCCATCTCACGCGTCAAATTACGCCATGAATATGCCAGCGGTGTAGCCGAAAATAATCTTTTACAAGGTGCATTTAGCGATGCAACGCCCCAGCCAATTAAAGATTTGGCCGGCTGTACGCGCCGGGATCTTCCCGTGGCAGCCACCTTCCAGGTGGCATTTTGCCCTGCTACTTGGCCAACCCGTTGCGCCGACTACGCCGACAACTACGCTTGCGACTACGAGGAGAACGACGCGGAAGCCAAGAACGGGCACCCAAGAGCCGCGCGCTCTAAAACTACAGATGCCAGAAAAGACACCCACGAGTGCGCAATAATGGAGACGCAGTCCTGAAGTGCTTCAAAATCAACAATAAATAAACTCACTGGACGCTTCACGCTTGGTGTTCTAACGCGAATTTATATCACAGCTGTATTGGTTGTTTCGATTTTGCTACTTTTGCGCCTCGGTGGGATTCGACGGCAGATATAGGGAAAGTGAGTTGGAGAGACTGAAAGGAGCCAGGCTTCGTCGTCGGAACGAAACCAAGAGGAGGAGGCAGCGAGCCGAGGAGACGGAGGAAGAAGGAGCCGCGCGCCTTGAGTAGCGTCGAAAGTACGATGCGGCCAGTCAAGTGGATTCAGATAAGAATGGTTCGTGGTCTATTTCGCCATGTCGCGCCAGGGCCATCTTTGTGGCAGTTGAGAAACAACAAGATGAAGACTTTGAAAATAAATGCGTGCCACTTTAAAAATGTCTAGTCTTTAATGTAAACATAACTTAACGATAGGTAACGACAAAACCTAAAAACTGAGACGTAGCAAGCAAAACGATAAAGATGTAACCGTAGAGATAACCAAGCTGAACAATAAGATTAACCGTACCTCTCGCTACGCACATACAGGCATAACTGAGTTAAGTCACAGCCAATTTTTTTCGTGATTTTGAATTTGCGATGTTGATGAAATAAAAGGTGACAGAAGCATTGTTTCCAGAGACCAGCTTTTGTTTATTTCTCGCACATGAGCCTGCCGCTTCTCGTCCAGTTGTTTACGGGCGACGAAAGTGACCTTGTGGTGGGAGAAGGGGCACGATACGTACCCGGGTCGATTTACGATAGGTAGGCTTCCACACACGAGATCAATGCAGGTATTTAGAGATGCTGCGACGGCCGTGGGCGCAGTTAGGAGCGAGAGAAACGGGGGACGCTCTCGCATGAGCTGAACAAAGAGAAATTGGAACGTTAGTGCGTCTGGCCACCAGATCGACTACTCCCACATTCTCTTGTGTCCCTACCTTTTACCGTCACCCTCATCTGGACTCCAATCTGACCCCTTTCTATCTCTACTACAGGCCTCTTTATTACCCTCCTCCCCACTCTTTCTTCCTCGAAAGGTGGTCCTGTTCTCCCCCGAAACGGAGAACAAAACACACACAGCGCTGACTATCAACGCATGAGCTTATTCGAGGAAATGGTCAATATATAGAGAAAACAAAGTTCGACACCGCAGGAGAAAAAAGATAATGCGACTGAAAAGGGCTAGATTTACAGACTGTGGGATAGATAATCAATTTCGTTTGTGGTTAGCCCCGCCGTGGTGGCTCAGTGGTTACGGCGCTCGGCTGCTGACCCGAAAGACGCGGGTTCGATCCCGGCCGCGGGGGCCGGATTTCGATAGAGGCGAAATTCTAGAGGCCCGTTTACTGTACGATGTCAGTGCATGTTAAAGTACCCCAGGTGGACGCAATTTCCGGGGCCCTTCACTACGGCGTCCCTCATAGCCTGAGTCGCTTTGGGACGTTAAACCCCAATAAATCAATCTTTTGTGGTTAACGAAACAAATGCGTCACTGACACATGGAGCATGGTGCTTCGCGATGAGAGACATGGGAGAGGTCTTTGCCCTGCAGTGAGCGTAGTCAGGCTGATGATGATGATGATGATTCGCGATGTGATACCCTGCAGCGATGTGTCGAACCTGCAGCGAAGGAGAATGTCGGTCGAGATACTGAGACTGCCAAATTTTGGACAAGGGCAGATCCTGGCTAACAAGGGAGGTTATACAAGCTTATCACATCGGGAAGCATCATGCTTCATGTGTCAGTGACCCATCTGTACCGTTAACCACGAAAGAAATCGATTACCTATCCCATATATTCTAAATCTACCCCTTTTCAGACACGTGGTCTCTTTTTTCCTACGGTGTCATACTTTGTTTTCCGTATATATTGACCATTTCTTTGAATAAACTCTTGAGTTGATAGTCAGCGCTGTGTGTGTCCTGTTATCCCTTTCGTGATGTCGTTTTCGCGCTGTGACACGTTACACTGAACAACCAACTCGCCCTTACTTCCACCCTTTCCTCCTCATCCTATTACAGGAGACGCACGGTGCTTCTCAGGCCTGGAATGAGCACTTCACCGCTACACTGTAAAAAATACCTGCGTCAAAAGTATGAGGACATGTACTACGTTTGATGCACGATGGGTGTGTAGTATAGTTGTGAAGAGGAACAATTAACACCCGTGCATCAGGGCCCGATAGCCACTTTGACTGTTTGTCAAGGCGGAAAACAAGAACTGCCATTTATTTTAGGACCATCACTAGTTATAATCGCTGGAACGTCGCAAGAAACGGATAAGAAGAAACAACGAGTTATCACTTTTGCCGCATACGTGGGACCTAACGGAAACCAAACAGGAACACGGGAGTGCGAGTTGCACATGCACACACACGAGCGCACTTCACGCCCAAGAAACGAAATAGTCGCACAAAATGGCGTCAACCGCCGTGTCGCCCACTCCGTATTGAATCACTTGCGAACAAAGCGAATGCCATCCTGTGATCGGCGGCGGTCTCCTGACTGCGCTGAGCGATGACGCAGTAGGCGAAACGCCAGAATGACTGTTGGTACCAAGAATTTACCCGCGGTACTTATGTGGAGCGGGGAGTCCTCTTCTATAGGACTCACCTACTATCTGTTGGTACCAAGCACACAAATCACTCCACACAACACATGAACCAGGTTTTCCACCCAATTCTATCTTGACCGTGAGCTTGGCGCATATGATGGCCTTAGCTGCCTATGTGCCATAAAACCAACACAGCACTACCAAAATTCCACCTTGGGAGATTACCCGCCGCGGTGGCTCAGTGGTAAGGCGCTCGTCTACCGAGCCAGAGTACCCGGGTTCGAACCCGACCGCGACGGCTGCGTTTCGATGTAGGCGGAACGCAACAAGGCGCCCGTGTGCTGTGCGATGTCAGTTCACGTTAAATATCCCCAGGTGGTCGAAATTAATCCTGAGACGTCCACTACGGCACCTCTTTCTCTCTTTCTTCTTTCACTCCCACCTTCCTCCCTTCCCTTACGGCGCGGTTCAGGTGTCCGCCGAGATATGTGAGACAAGTACTGCTCCATTTCCTTTCCTCAAAAACCAATTTACCAAGATTGGTGAACGGCACCAACGTCGGATTACGCAGTCTGCCTTTCTTCGCCGGCGGGCGGACGCGACCAGCGGAGGCGGGGAATCTCGCACCCAAGCCGTGCTTTTCCACGTCGGAAGGCAATCAGCGCTTCGCTATGCTAACATCCGCGGACGGAGAGTGCATCGCCTGATGCTTGGTCAATGAGGCGCAGTCTTTCGACCTTCCATTGCTTTTTCCTTTTTCTTTTCTTCTTGGAGGGCCTCAAACAAACGAGGCTTGAAAGACATGCTATAGGGACTCTGCCCGCAAACCCGCACCCGAAAACATTCCCAAGTCCGTGCCCACTCATTTCACAGAAACATACCCAACAATTCTGGACAAAAGCATTCTGGAGTGGTAAACCTTTTATGAAAGCAATTTTTTTTTTCATATAATGTAAGAGTTCACTGTAACAATCAATATATCGGCAGATCACCCGACGGCAGTCTTGTATATTTTTTTATATTAAAGTTCTTGCTAGCGTCAAAAGCGTTCCCCATCGGTTTTCTATGACAGTCTTAACTATTTGATGCGATTGATGGAAACACTTCAAAAGAAGGATTTTGCTACATATCAGAAAAATTAACAACTACCTTCAATGTTTTTGCAACAGTGCTCTCACAATTTTTCAATTTTCAAAATTTTTATCTGAGAATGTTTTACATGGATACTGACAATGTTTAGGCCATACTTCTTGGTGCGGGAAACTCAAAGATGACAGTATTGCGTGTGCTTGCTGGCGACGCTTCACGCGTGGTTAATAGCATACTTCGGGTGCGACCATCTTGACTTGGTGAAGATTGGTTGTGAGATTGGTTGGCGGTAAAAGAAATGGCGCAGTAGCTGCCTCACTTCTCTGTGTGAACCTCGACCGCGCTGTAAGCAAAGGCAGGAAGATTGGCGTGAATTAAGAAAGACAAAAAGAAGCTCTGTGGTAGAGGGCGCCAGATAAATTTCGACCACCGGGGGTTCTTTAACTTCCAGTGACATCATAAACATGGACAAGGAAAGCAACTGTAGCAGTAGGCAAATAAATAAAATAAATAAATAAATTAGGGGAACGCATGGACCGTAGCGTGAAGGTATGAACCAAGGAAGGGATGAAAAGGGCAAAGATAAAAAGAGAGAGAGAGAGAGGAAAAAAAACTTCGCGCTAGCTGTCGTTACATTCCGTGTTTCACGTAACAAGCGTTAACGCTGTAATTTTTTCTTTGTGTCTGTGATCAAGATGCATCTGCCGACGGCACCTCAGGACCATTTCAGATAACTTTTTACTTATTTTTATCACGATTTACACCCTAATGCCACTTTACATACCCGACTTTTTTGTACCTTGAAACGCAGTACTGTACGTGACCCAGGAAATTTCCGCAAACTGGTTCTAAATAGTGCACGATGGCACCAATGCGATAAGCAGTTTGGAAAGGTAATCGACAGCAGTGGCTCAGTTTGCAGATAACGCTTACCTGCCTTATTAAAGTACTAGTGGCGGACTGCATTTCAAACACACTTCACTGAGGAGTCCATTAGCAAGTGTTCTGCCTATGAATATATACGATGCCTATAAAGATTACGCGTTTAAAGTTGCAGCCCTTCCCCTCCCCTTTCTTCCTCCTCATTCTTTAGTACTGGCCGCGCGTAGCATGGCCGTTAACGTTTGCAGCAATTTTCTCGGATAGTTAGAAAGCAGCAACTACTAGATAAAGTTCGGTTACGGTCCACGCGTTTGCTGATAAGTGTCGAAAAGTTAGCGGTGACCGGATCTGTGCAATGCCTTGCGGTGCAGGCAGAATTCTAAATGACCAGCTACTCGAAACTTTTCACCACGGTATGCGGCTGAGCGGTCGGTTAAAACTGGTCCGGTCGCCCTCCACCGTGGACCATGCAATGTGGCCTGGGTTATTGTGCTCGCTTTATCGGTGAAAAAGAGAAAGAAAAAGAGGGGGATAACGATGGAAAAATACAACCCCCTATCTTTCATCATCGACGTCTTTCGAAATAACGCCACAAACACGTGATGCCTAAGGCAACCCTTCTCCGCCGCCGTTCAGAAGAAAAGAAAAACTGGCCAGAGTTCTGAATTGTCCGCGATATCGAAAGATGCAGGAAAGATGAAATTCGACTTGGGGGAAAAAAAATGGAGGCACAAGACCCCGTGCAACGCATTTCATAAACAAGCTGACTTTGAATGTCGGAAAAAAAAAAAAAATCTGTGTCTTTGTGTAGCTTACGACACCAAGGAAGAAAGTAACGGCACAAAAGCAGCCGTTTTCTATAATAAGCTCCTCTATACTTTTCATCGGAGAGGAAGAATGGGTTGCCGGTTTCTTCCTGGTTTGTCCGTTGTTCACAGTTGAGCTTCGATGACGTCAGAAACCGCCCTAGTGCGCTTGTGGCGATTTCCTTTGTCAAGAACCTGTTAGCTGTCCGCGAAGGCAACGTGAACATAAACGTTATAGTGTAAATAGAATACTTGTATACTGTACCTTTCTCCCCCATATATCCTTTCTGGCTGTCCCCTCCCCTCTTTCATTTCATATCTCCAGTCTGCTTGCTATCCCTCTATTTCCGCTGCACTAGAGCAGATGCTTCCCGCAGCGATGGCAGATGCCGGGGCTAGAAAAAATCTTTTCCTTCTTCTGTATTATTATTTTTAAGTGAAACACTACTACTACTACAAAGGGAAGGTATTCACGAAGATTAGGAAGCAGGAACAAAGACACGTTGTAGCCATCAGATTCAAGCAGCTGAGTTAAGCGCGAAGCCGCATCGTTTCTCTCTGGCTAACCACATAACAATTACCCATAGAGTTTCTTACTACTACCTAGAGGGAAAGCTGGCGGCGCTGCACTTCAGCCACCATGGACGCCCAAAGCATCATGGGGCGGTGAGCTACTTGTTGCGGCACAGTCGTAGTTTTTCGGGAACACAGAGTGGCAGTACTAAGGCGTGTCATTCCGAAAACGTAGTTCGTGTGTGCGCAGACGACTTTCGCGCGAACGCAGTGTGCAAAAGCCATAGTAGTGAAAACGCGACGACACACGACGCCAATAAAAGGTTTTACTCTTCCGAAATGCCATTAAAAAACCTCTTAAAGTATCTAAACAACAACATTTTTTTTGAAAACATATTTACTTTTAAAAGTGCGCCTGTTAATTACGAAATATTAGTTTTTTTAGTGTTCATCACTTGGCCAATAGGAAAGCTAGTCATCTCTTATTTTAGGCAAATTTTGCACTTAAATGCTTTTCTGCTCGTTTGTTGCAATCATTAGACAAGATATTGAATGTTAGGACATTCGTAGTTATCGAACAGCTTTATTTTTTTATTATTTTTTGGCCAAAAGTTGCAGTTCCGCAACAAGTAGCTCACCGCCCCATGATGCTTTGAGCGCCCATGGTGGCTGGGGTGGTCACGTGAGGTCTCCATGCAAACTCCCATAGACGGCTTGCCAGCTTTCCCTCTAGGTAATAGTAAGAAACTCTATGCAATTACCGTTTGCCATGAACATGCATAGATACATGGACTAGTTTGACAAAGAAAAACATGCTCTAAAGCATAACAAACGTTTTAGTTTCGGTTCGTGCCAGTCATCTTCTCGCTAGTCATCCCCATTCACGTTTTCGTTGACAGCTGAACAAAGACCCGTCCCGTTCATCTTAGGTCAACCCTGCCCCTAGCCGTAGCCTTAACACTGAATACACAGAACAGCAGCAATGTATGTAATCCACACAGCACAATATGGCACGCGCAGACAAACACAAATAAAAACAATTGCGAAACTCAAGCGCTTTTGTAGATATTTGAAGGACAATTCTAAACACAGAGCAACAAATGAAAAGCGTAATTTGGTTAGTACACTGCACTTCCGGAATATATAACGCTGTCTAAATTATTCAAGAAAGCACTGAGGGAATCAGCCTTAACTAGCGAATCTGGAAGCATGTTCCATTCTTTTATAGGTCTAGAAAGAAACTATACTTAAATGTATCCCTACGGGTTACATCGGTTATATCGAAGTAAAATGGGACTAGCTGCACCAGTTACACCGTGCGATGAACCGGGAGCGGCTGACATCCATCTGTATGTACTCTTAGGAGGAGTAACGGTTGTTCTTTTGACGAACTAATGGATGTGGCAACGCAGGTACACCCAAAGGGCTAGCCCATGTGGCACTTTTAGCGATTTTTGTCTTAGAGTGTATCAGTGCGCTCCTTGGACATATGCACAACTGAAAATCTACCGACAGCAGCACCACCTCCCCGCTCCACGCCTGTCTGGATTGTGTCTCCAGTCACTAAGGCATAGAGGGGACGTTGCAAAATCACGCACTCGCTAGGCACAAGAACTCAAGCGAGCCTTTTCCTTGGACGGAAGATTACAACCACAAGGACAAGCGGGCCAGCAAGACCGTCTTGCTTCCCTTACCCTCACCTGACTCGCCTTGAGTATAGCTAGACCAGGCACTCGTGAAAGAATTACTAAAATTGTAATAACCTACTCAACCATCCTGGCCACTTCTGTTGTCGGGTGTGTGAAGCTTACCCGGACAATACACTCAATATACTGGGGCATAGTTGGTCTTGTCTATACGCGCCACCAAATCACCGCAGTTTCCCTGTCTTTTTCAGAGAAGCGAAAACGACCTGAAAGCCTGGAAGAGCTGTACAAACACTTTCAGCTGCTCTGCCTTTTACTGCCTGCCGCATGGCACTCAGCATCCAAAATTACAGTGAGAATTCGGAATGATTGACATGCTTCAATGATTTTGTGTTTGAGCGCAGAAAGCAATCTGCAAGTCAGATATTGTAGCGCATAGGAAGAGTGGGCCATCAATATCAATACGTTCCTGCAGTATCTCATTGGAGTCTTTATAATTTTTTTAACAGTAACAAGCGAAAATACCGCCACTGATTTAAATGTTGTCCGCTACTGGCGGCCAGAAGATGGCGCTAGCTGGTGACGTCCGGGAGAGCTGGGTCTGCTTCTCCGCGTTTTGGTCCGGGCAGCTTAGAGGGTAATTATGTACAGTCCCCGACAAAAGTATACAGCCCAAGGGATTCACTTCTAATATGCCTAGCGGGGCTCCCTGGAACATCTTGCAATCCGAAGCTTGGGAGGAGTGAGAACTGGATGCCACTTATCGTTCGTGAGATTACGGTCACTGAGTATGCATGATCAGGCACACTGAAGGCCTCGCAAGCAAACCGCTTGGGCTGTATACTTTTCACTGAAGGTGTACATCACTGAAAATGAATCCGCACTGCGTATAACACTGCATATAGCGTACACTTGCACACACCCTACGTGTCCATAAGAGTACGCTATAAGCCATTTGAACAACGCGCGAAGTGCAACGATTGTGTGAAATACGAATGTACCACAAATGTCGCACTTCGAAACTAGACACTTTTTTTCGACTGCGCTTTCGTGCCTTTTCTCGCGTCCTACTTTCTTTCGAGAATATTTTTGCACGCTAGTTAGCGCTTAGTTTGTCGTGCTCTTAGAGAATGAATACAGTAGCAACATAAAATGAAGGAGACAAGACAGCGCTTTCTTTCGGCATTACCTTCTGCGTCACATCGTGCGCAAGTGCTGCCAGGTTCACCCCATTCGGCCGCGCGTAGCTCGACAATGGGTCGATCGGTTTTCCCACGCCAGTGCCAGAAGTCACGCGGGCGCTTGTTATTGTACTGTTTTCCATCCTCTGCCTTTGTTGGTGTAATAATATTTATTATTCCTTTTGTGTCACGCAGGTAAAGCGCTGCGGGGTAGCTGTGCCGACCCTTTGCGCGGCCATCATGGTACTACCAAAAACGCATGCACAAGAAAGGAAGCACAAATAAACTTTCTTCTCCAACAAGCGTTAAAATTCGTTTAAAGAGAACATTTTCTCACACCTGTGCGCCATGGTCTCAAGAAACGTTGCAGACGTGTCTGTAGCCACTATGATGGTATCTGTTAGGGTTACGCTATCTGAAAACATCGTTCTTGGTATATTATAGTTGCCCTAGATTTGGTCCGCACAGTAACGGCAAGCTGTCGCTAGGCGTTACCATGATGGATGCCAGCAGTGTTAGCTAGAATGGGAAGAAGGGGCGCGTGGGAGGGCGGCAGCCATTTTGCTCTCTAGCGCTATTGTATTACCACAGTGTTTCGCATCTGCAAATGGGCTCGCGCCTTTTTCATTTCTGCAAGTGAGCACTCAGTATAGTAAGGTTCAGGAAGGCTACGGGTAGGTCTTTAATTGCTGCCAGGAAGTGGGGGCTAAGGTGAGTGACGTATGCGGCCACGTGATCCTGCGAAGCGATTGAATTGTGTTTTCATATGAAGTGCGGGATGGCGTTCCAGCTATCACTATCGCTTTGCCACTTTTGAGGAATGCCAAATGTTCAGGGTTTTTTTTTCTTGTCCGCCTAGCGAAAGTCCTGCTTGCAGTGAATGCAAATGCACCCACAGTCCGAGGTAAGTCACCACGTTTGGGAGAGTTTAGGTGCGGTAGCTGGTAATTAATTAACTAATACATTCATTCATTAAACGAACATGTGAGCTTTTGACAAAAAGTGCTAGGCCAGGCAAGGCTTGGCGAACTTCGCTGACAGCGGCAGCGAAGTGTCTCGTCTTGCTTTTTGTGTCCTAGAGAAGTTCGCGTTCTTTTGCGTCGTGATGAACAACCCACTAGCTTTAGCTGTGTCAGTCGCATACTGCAAGCTTGAAATTTTGCCACGATATATTTTTTTCTTGCAGGACATGCGATGTTCTTACAGCAGACGCTCTTTACGGAGCCCTCTCAGGACGACTCACAACCACAGCGTAGCCGGTCAACAGATGGTCAACATCCGCCCTGCTACAAAAATTTTTATCGACAGTCTATCGGCTGTCTACGGCGACGGCTGTCAAATCTTCTGCTTTCGAGAGTATATATGTTTTACAAGTAACCTAACCTTGAGAGTGTTCATCAGCGCCACCCCACGTTCTTAAGCGGCGGACGTAGCAAGTCCTGAGTTACCGCTCATGTGACGTAGAACGTCATCGAACGGCGAGGGTCGTTCAGCGGTAGCTCAGCTGTAGCTCAGCGGTAGAGCAACGGACGCGTAATTCGGAGGTCGTGGGTTCGGATCCCACCGGCGGCATGTGGTTGTTTTTTCTTCTGCTTTTCTAATCAATTAGCTTTAAGCGATAACATATTCAGTAATATTCTAAATCGAACAACAGCACAAAATAAATAAATAAAAAAAATCCCCTGTGCCCCTTGGTTTCTGTGGCTGTTGGCTTCTCTCATATTTATAACGAGCCCCTCAATCCCCTTCCCTTGTTTGCTATATATATATATATAAGTTAAGTAAACGGAGGAACATCGCTTCATATCGAAACATTAGGTCGACGTTGCGGCCAGAAGCTAGCCTTCACCAGTGTGTATGTATATGTATATATATATATATATATATATGTGTGTAGAAGAAGGGGTCACAACATTGCAATTATCTTCATTTAATACCGACAGTTTCGGACGGAGGACCGTCCTTCCTCAGGGTGTGTATACCCTGAGGAAGGACGGTCCTCCGTCCGAAACTGTCGGTATTAAATGAAGATAATTGCAATGTTGTGACCCCTTCTTCTACAAGTATTCCTGGGCCATTGAACGACAATACCTGCTGCAACTATATATATATAGTTGATATATATATATATATATATATATATATATATATATATATATATATATATATAAATATATATATATATATATATATATATATATATATATATATATATATATATATATATATATCCTAGATATAGTCATGTATAGACTGACTGACGAAGTGACAGACGGAGAGACATGTCGGCAGTCCTGCAAGGTAGCCAGATAGGAAAGTAGGTAGGCAGGTAGCCCAGGGCAGCCACCTCAGCTCACGAGAGCACAACGGCGTTAAACGCTCACGGGAGCGACGCGCAACCACGTATTTACGATGCGAGCTAGGTTTACCAGGTGCCGTAATGCCCCATTATGGGAGCACTCTGCCGGGGGCACCCTATTGATATCGCTAGGGGATAAACATGCCAGGCACAGGGAGCCCAAGAAATGCGAGTAACAAATGCAAAGGAATAAGAAAGCGACTACAGATTTATTCGCGTACAGTATGACTCAAAGGGGAAGGGTGTAGAAGGAAAGGGAAAAGGACGCCGCGAAGGGCAAGCCCAGCTGCGCTCGTTGCGGCATTGCTATGGTTCTATCGAGAGAGCGCTTGAAAAATCTGGCGCAAATTTATGCGCAGCGCTGCTTGCGGGCTAGCCAGCATCACGAGGCTCTACCCCCCCCCCCCCTCCTCCCTTCCTTATGTGCGCAGTTATTTGGCGAGTAAACACAGCAGCTGCGGCGACGGCAGGGCCGCTTTGTCTTGGCCCAAAAAGTTGCGGGAACCGAGACTGTGCGTCGCGCCTTGTTCGGCCGGCAGACAACGGCCTGGCATTGTACGCCGACGATTTGGACTGTCGTCGCGGAGAAGCCTTCGGCATTATAACGATATTTTACTTCCTTTCTCCTTTTTCATCCGCTCCAGTTTCTTTTCTTGCGCTAGCTGCTTTGTATACACGTGCTGTTGCCATTGTTGTGTCCCAGATCTGTGGTTCAACAACGGGCTTGCTTCGACCGACTTATCAGTTGCGTGCAGCGTAAAGGATGTGCGCAGCGTGAAGATGTGTGTTCGGGTGCTACTGCGCGTCGAAAGAGAAGTAGCCCCGCCTTTTGGTAGCTTAGAGGAAACCCATCTTAAGTAGGCGCATGTGATATTAAAAAAATGCTCCGCCAACACTGCCTCAGTGATCGACTTAAGAGCGTTAGCTACGTGTGCTTCAAGTGTTTACATCGGTGATCTCAGCAAACGTGCGGAAGACCAAATCCGCCTGCGGATGTTTCCTTTCCGGATAAATCTAAGACATGGGCAGCGCCATCTACCTCATGGATTTTGCACTACTATTGCGATTTACAGCCACCTGCGCTATATCCGGTATATTTCCTCGTTATATCAGTTAACAAATCTATAAACGCGTGCGTCACAACACGATGAATCCTTTGACGTCATCCGGAACCTTCTGCCTCCAACGGTTCGGCCGTAATGGCTGCTGAAGATCCTCGCAATGCACGGTTTGGGGGAGGAGAGGTGGTCGCTGCGAATTTCGTACATATTTTGAGCTTCATCTCAATTAGTAATTTTATCCTAAGGAACACGCCAAGTCATTTGACGCCACTTCGAACATTCTGCATAAAATGGGTGGCCCCAAATTTTATGCAAATGGTAATCCCGGAAAGCGTGGGGGGGGGGGGGGGGGGGGCTACTTCGATGACCGCTATGCAGGCACATATAGATCTTTTCAAGACCCTTCGGAAAACCTGTTTTCTGGGTTGTGCGGAGAGCGTGGGGACCTCCATCCCCAACTCTTTCCTGTGCTACGAGCACAGCCCAGCACCCATAATGGCGGCGCCCAAGGGCCTCTTTTTGAAAAGGTCTTATAACAGATCGAATGTGTATCAGCTGAGGCGCTACGCACCCACTGTTGCTAGGTGATTTAGCGTGGTTACTGTTTTGGTCAATTTGACCTTCATTGCATACAGACGCGTCCTTGACAAACGTAAATAGTAAGAGCTAACGGTCTATCAACAGGCCCCCTCTGGCATTTCAACAGGTCCCCCGTCTCTCCCACCTACTTCCCGGGTCATCATAACTGCGCTCACTGTCAGACTGTCCTGCACGACGCGATGCAAAAGCTTGCTGTATAATGCTTTGTATGCCTGGGCTACGCTACTACGTGGTATTTCTTTGTGCAATACGTTTACCACCTTGTTACGCTCCCGTAGAGACCTATGCGTCCTTTGAGGCTGTCACCTAAAAAAATGCGTGTACACTTTGGCAACTAAAGTGTTGAGAGGCGAAAGCCGAGGACACTATGCCGTGACGACTTCCGGTGGATGTGACGTCACACCGTTCCCGTGGCTATATCGGCATCCACGCTATTTCGACGCAATTCCGACTTTTTTGCTTATAATTAATGAACTAATTAACCTGCAGTCACCAAGTTTGGCTTCTAGGTTTATTTTTTCCTCATCTATCTGAAGCAAACATTGGGTTTCTTCTATCTTTTTTAGTTCTCGAGTTAAACGCGTGTTGGTTTGGTTGGTTTATGGGGTTTAACGTCCCAAAGCTACTGAGGCTATGAGAGACGCCGTAGTGGAGGGCTCCGGAAATTTCGACCACCTGGGGTTCTTTAACG